>NW_028319514.1:0-200000 GCF_062004578.1 Staurois parvus | reverse complement strand
AAGTGTCACAAGCTGATGAGCCAACTTTTGAGCACATCCTGTGCCAGTCACAGTTGAACTTCTGCATGAATGTTCTGCTAAATTCTTGTCCTGACCAGCTGATGGTACCTACCAGACTCTGGAGCTTGGAATGTTGGAGCAGCTTTAGAACCAGAGCTTGGAATGTTGGAGCATTTCTAGAGCTGGGAATGTTGGAGCAGGTTTAGAGCTGGAGATGATGGAGCAGCTTTAGAGCCAGAGCTGGGAACGTTGTAGCAGGTCTGAAGATGAAGAGCAGATTTGAAACCAGAGCTGGGGATGTTGGAGCAGGCTTGGAGCTGGTGATGGTTGGGCAGCTTTAGAGCCAGAGCTAGGCATGTTGTAGCAGGTCTGAAGATGAAGAGCAGATTTGAAGCCAGAGCTCAGGATGTTGGAGCTGGGGATGGTTGGGCAGATTTAGAGCCAGAGCTTGGAATGTTGGAGCAGCTTTAGAGCTGGAGATGATGGGGCAGCTTTAGAGCTGGAAATGATGGAGCAGCTTTAGAGCAAGAGCTGGGAACATTGTAGCAGGTCTGAAGATGAAGAACAGATTTGAAGCCAGAACCTGGGATGTTGGAGCAGGCTTGGAGCTGGGGATAGTTGGGCAGTTTTAGAACCAGAGCTTGGAATGTTGGAGCAGCTTTAGAGCTGGAGATGATGGAGCAGCTTTAGAGCCAGAGCTGGGAACGCTGTAGCAGGTCTGAAGATGAAGAGCAGATTTGAAGCCAGAACTCGGGATGTTGGAGCAGGCTTGGAGCTGGGGATGGTTGGGCAGCTTTAGAGCCAGAGCGTGGAATGTTGGAGCATTTCTAGAGCTGGAGATGATAGAGCAACTTTAGAGCTGGAGATGATGGAGCAGCTTTAGAGCTGGAACTGGGAACATTGTAGCAGGTCTGAAGATGAAGAGCAGCTTTGAAGCCAAAGCTGGAGATCTTGGAGCAGGCTTGGAGATGGGAGAGTTGGAGCAGGCCTGGAGCTACAGATGTTGGAGCGGGCCTGCAGCTGGGGATATTGGAGCTACCTAGAGTTGTAACTGAGGTTTTTCTTAGAGCTGAAGCTCATCCTGAGCCCATCTAAACTCGCGTGCCACATTTCTTCTAACAGTAGGCAAGTTGCAAACCCCACTTGATTGCACTTGACTCCTTCCGCCGATGCTGTTTGCCAGGGAAGATGGAAACGGTGGAAGGAAGAGGATTATCTTCACATGGATATGAGTTTCTTAAAGGGGTAATCTTCAAACATTTTCAAAAAATTACATATTCTAAATCAACACAACAAAACACATATAAAAGTGGTGCAAAATACAGTCCCAAGAAGGTTCAAGACCCTCCTCTTACCTGCCACCTTCTAACCAAAAAAACAATAATTTTATTTTGAAAAAATGAAAACCTTTTCACATAACTTGTGTAATTTGACTATTAAACACACAAACTTGATCCAACTGTTATAAAGGACTCATTTCATTCACAAGAGAAAGCGAACTCCATTTACGAACATCTATATATAATAATATCCATTTCTACACGAGTGATGGACGTCTCCATGGCCAAAACCGAAGGGATAATGTTAATGCAAACAAAACAACAAAAAAAATTGCGCTTGAAGGCATTCAGGAAATACCTGCTCATACCAAAGATATTTCTTCATGTTTTTTTCCGTAAGCACAAAGTGGGGCAGACATTGTTTGTGGGAATAATGCACAAAGACGGCTCTTCTTATTAGCAAATACTGGCAGGCATCCCGAACGAGCCGCACGCTGTGTCAGATTCTTCTCCTTATATGTGTAATGAAGTATTAGGATTTTTTAATTAAGTTTTGCCTCAAACTCAAACGGCGTTCCCCGGGGGCACTAAGAAGCCGCGACTCCATCCCTCCAGTACGTCGCCCAGTGCGGCTCCCTGAAAATAAGTTTTAGTTACCTTTTTTAATTGACGCGATTTACACCATAATGCCGTCTCGGGGATTCTCCAGGCTGACTGCAACAATGACGAATAAATTGTATGAGAGTTCGACTAGTGGGTACAAGTTCACATCAAGAACCTCAACCGTGGGGGTCATTAACCCCAGGGACAGCCAGGCTGGGGAGGAAAGAATTAGATGATGCCGAAACCCCTCCAGCCAGGAAATGAGGCGGAGCTCTATCTGACTTGCTGCAGCTTCTAATGCACATGGTGAGAAGCTCACAGTGTGCAGTGAAATCGGAGTAAGTAATTTCAGTCCAGGAGAGGAGGCGGTACAACCGTGCAAGACTGAAGGGGAGGAGCCGGTACACCTGTGCAAGACTGAAGGGGAGGAGCCGGTACACCTGTGCAAGACTGAAGGGGAGGAGCCGGTACACCTGTGCAAGACTAAAGGGGAGGAGCCGGTACAACTTTCCAAGACTGAAGCGAAGGAGCCAGTACACCTGTGCAAGACTGGAGGGGAGGAGCCGATACACCCGTGCAAGACTGAAGGGGAGGGGCCGGTACACCTGTGCAAGATTGAAGGGGAGGGGCCGGTACACCTGTGCAAGACTGAAGGGGAGGGGCCGGTACACCTGTGCAAGACTGAAGGGGAGGGGCCGGTACACCTGTGCAAGACTGAAGGGGAGGGGCCGGTACACCTGTGCAAGACTGAAGGGGAGGGGCCGGTACATCTGTGCAAGACTGAAGGGGAGGAGGCGGTACAACTTTGCAAAACTGAAGGGGAGGAGCCGGTACACCTGTGCATGACTGGAGTGAAGGAGCCGGTACACCTGTGCAAGACTGAAGGGGAGGAGCCGGTACAACTTTGCAAAACTGAAGGGGAGGAGCCGGTACACCTGTGCAAGACTGAAGGGGAGGAGCTGGTACACCTGTGCAAGACTGAAGAGGAGGAGCCAGTACACCCGTGCAAGACTGAAGGGGAGGAGTCGGTACAATTTTGCAAGACTGGAGGGGAGGCTAGAGGTCAGATTTAATATCTCCATCCTTTTTTGCGGCATGATTGCGTGATTCCGGTAGGAATGCGTCGCTGAGAATCGGTCTGTTTTTGAGAGGCAGAGACCTGCCGCAGCTAGAAATGAGTTAATCTCTAGTCATACATTGACTCCCATTCATGGCGGTGATTGTTACTCGGGGAGAATTAGCCGTGAGTTTGGCTTACACATTAACATGTACATAATAGAGAGTTTATCCCGATGTGTCACTCAGCCAAGAATGACTCTCCATCCATCATTGGCTCAGTGTGCCCGCTCCTTGTGTGTTAATGGGCCGCTGCAACATGAGCTCCCTTCTTATTTAAAAGAGCCCTCATTCTCCACACTGACTGGTAAATTATTCCGAGGAAGTGCTCATGTGGTTTGTAATGGGTGGATTCCTTTTCTCCCCACTTTACATGAAAGACTTCCTGCTGGAATCAGCTGTTACATGGAGAGTCACATCCATAACAAGGGAGAGCCGGCCAGGGTGTCCACAAGTGTTGACTGAGGCTTAAAGCAGATCTGAACCCGAACTTCATTAAAATTTGCTTTGCTAAAGCACTGCGTTCCATGCCCTGGTGCCATGGCTTGTTTTTCTAATAAAATACTTTACATTTTTTTCTTTGTTGCACCTAAGCTCTGCTGATCTCCTTCTGCATTGCATTTTTCAGGGGGATTTCCTGATGGTGACAACAGTGGACCAGGCCTGTGTTTAAAATTCTTCTGATTTCCATCAGAATCTGTGTTAGGGTGGCAACTCAGGAGCATATTTGGGAGGCAGGATGACTTTCCATATATTTGGACAATGGCTTCCTCCGTATTTAGGATTCACAATGGCTTTCTCCACATTTAGGGTCCACAATGGCTTCCTCCATATTTAGGGTCCACAATGGCTTCCTCCGTATTTAGGATTGACAATGACTTCCTCCATATTTAGGATTCACAATGGCTTCCTCCGTATTTAGGATTCACAATGGCTTCCTCCATATTTAGGATTCACAATGGCTTTCTCCACATTTAGGGTTCAGAATGGCTTCCTCCATATTTAGGATTCACAATGGCTTCCTCCATATTTAGGATTCACAATGGCTTCCTCCCTCTTTAGGATTTAGAATGGCTTCCTCCCTATTTAGGATCCACAATGGCTTCCTCCGTATTTAGGATCCACAATGGCTTCCTCCATATTTAAGATTCACAATGGCTTCCTCCGTATTTAGGATTCACAATGGCTTTCTCCACATTTAGGGTCCACAATGGCTTCGTCCATATTTAGGATTCACAATGGCTTCCTCTATATTTAGCATTCACAATGGCCTCCTCTATATTTAGGATTCACAATGGCCTCCTCCATATTTAGGATTCACAATGGCCTCCTCCATATTTAGGATTCACAATGGCCTCCTCCATATTTAGGATTCACAATGGCCTCCTCCATATTTAGGATTCACAATGGCTTTCTCCACATTTAGGGTTCACAATGGCTTCCTCCGTATTTAGGATCACAATGGCTTCCTCCGTATTTAGGATTCACAATGGCTTCCTCTGTATTTAGGATTCACAGTGGCTTCCTCCACATTTAGAATTCACAATGGCTTCCTCCGTATTTAGGAGACTGAATGACTCCGTTCCTAAAGAAAGTTATTCATAACAAAACAGCTTGAGTGGGCAGAGTCCCAATAACATCATTACATGACTCAAAAGTCCCATATACATGGAATTAGAGCAGTCAGTGGGTTTACTGAAAAGACATTGTGAGTCACAATCACTTCCTCCATATTTCGGAAGATGCAGTGACTTCCTCCGCATTTCAGGAGATGCAATGACTTCCTCTGTATTTTGATAGATGCAATGACTTCCTCCATATTTCAGGAGACTCAACGACTTCCACCGTATTTTGGGAGCCGCAACGACTTCCCTCCCGTATTTCGGGAGCCGCAACGACTTCCCTCCCGTATTTCGGGAGCCACAACAACTTCCCTCCCGTATTTCGGGAGCCGCAACGACTTCCCTTCCATTTTTCAGGAGACAACGACTTCCCTCCTGTATTTTGGGAGCCGCAACGACTTCCCTTCCATATTTTGGGAGCCGCAACGACTTCCCTCCGTATTTCGGCAGACGCTATGACTTCTGCCATATTCGGGAGACGCAACGACTTCCCTCC
This sequence comes from Staurois parvus, assembly GCF_062004578.1. Taxonomy (NCBI): domain Eukaryota; kingdom Metazoa; phylum Chordata; class Amphibia; order Anura; family Ranidae; genus Staurois; species Staurois parvus. Next base: position 194,883 of record NW_028319514.1, on the reverse strand, counting down.
CGTATTTTGGCAGACGCTATGACTTCCTCCGCATTTGGGAGAAGCAACAACCTCCCTCCGTATTTCGGCAGGCGCAATGACTTCCCTCCCGTATTTTGGGAGCCGCAATGACTTCCCTCCGTATTTCGGCAGGCGCAATGACTTCCCTCCGTATTTTGGGAGCCGCAACAACTTCCCTCCGTATTTCAGCAGGCGCAACGACTTCCCTCCGTATTTTGGGAGCCGCAATGACTTCCCTCCCGTATTTTGGGAGCCGCAACGACTTCCCTTCGTATTTCGGCAGATGCAACGACTTCCCTCCGTATTTCGGCAGATACAATGACTTCATCAAGATTAACTCCTCTCCTGATGAAATCATTCATGATAAAACCAGTTGAGTGGGCACAGACCCGCCAATGTAATTCTGTAACCTGAAAGTCCTATGGACACAGTATTTGAGCAGTCGATGGAGTTGCAGAAATGCATTACTGATTGCTCCGAGAGCACTTCATATTGTGGGTTTCATCATAATACTTTTATTATTATAATGTAGTTTTCACTATGGGGGGGCTGTTTTCTCTGAATTATTGCCAAAACTGAGGGGGATTCCAGCCAGAGGTGTGGTGGAGAGAGCCAGAGTCCAGTAGGAGGGTCGCTGTGGGCTGATAATACGGAGAGCACATTTAGATCTGTGTAGAGGGAACACTATTGGATTAGACTTTTATATGTATATATATATATATATATGTGTGTGTGTGTGTATGTATGTATGTGTATATATATATATATATATATATATATATATATACAGTTGCAAGAAAAAGTATGTGAACCCCTTGGGATTACGTGGAGTTTTGCATGAATTGGGCATAAAATGTGCTCTGAACGTCATCTAAGTCACAACAATAGAAGAACACAGTCTGCTGAACATAATACTACACAAACATTAGACGTTGCCATGGTTCAATTGCACATAACATGTAAACATTCACAGTGCAGGGAGGAAAAAGTATGTGAACCTTTGGACTTAATAACTGGTTGACCCTCCTTTGGCAGCAATAACCTCAACCAAACGTTTCCTGTAGTTGCAGATCAGACCTGCACAACGATCTGGAGTCATTTTGGACCACTCCTCTTCACAAAACTGTTTCAGTGTAGCAATATTCTTGGGATGTCTGGTGTGAATCGCTCTCTTAAGGTCAAGCCACAGCATTTCAATCGGGTTGAGGTCAGGACTCTGACTGGGCCACTCCAGAAGGCGTATTCCGTGCTGTTGCAGCCATTGTTTTGTTGAATTACTTGTATGCTTTGGGTCATTGTCCTGTTGCATCACCCATCCTCTGCGGAGCTTCAGTTGGCGGACAGATGGTCGTACGTTTTCCTGCAAAATGTCTTGATAAACTCTGGAATTCATTTTCCCATCAATGACAACAATCCGTCCAGGCCATGAGGCAGCAAAGCAGCCCCAAACCATGATGCTCCCTCCGCCATGTTTCACAGTGGGGATGAGGTTTTGATGTTGGTGTGCTGTGCCTTTTTTTCTTCACACATAGTGTTGTGTGTTCTTCCCAAACAACTCAATCTTGGTTTCATCTGTCCACAGTATATTTTGCCAGTAGTGCTGTGGAACATCCAGGTGCTCTTTTGCAAACTTCAAACGTGATGCAATATTCTTTTTGGACAGCAATGGCTTCCTCCGTGGTGTCCTCCCATGTACTCCATTCTTGTTTAATGTTTTCCTTATTGTAGATGTGTCAACAAAAATGTTAGCATGTGCCAGAGATTTCTGTAGGTCTTTAGCTGACACTCTGGGATTCTTCGTTACCTCATGCAGCATTCTGCGCTGTGCTCTTGCAGTCATTTTTACAGGACGACCACGCCTAGGGAGAGTAGCAACAGTGCTAAACTTTCTCCATTTGTAGACAGTCTGTCTTACCGTGGACACATGAACATCAAGGCTTTTGGAGATACCTTTGTAACCCTTTCCAGCTTCATGCAAGTCAACAATTCTTGATCGTAGGTCTTCTGAGAGCTCTTTTCTGCGAGGCATGGTTCACATCAGACAGTGCTTCTTGAAACCAGTAAACCCAAAACAGGTGTGTGTTTTTTAAGGGCAGGACAGCTGTCAGCAACACATCCAATATCATCACACTGATTGGAGTCAAGGTTGGCTCACTCCTGGCTCCAATTAGCTCTGGGAGAAGTTATTAATCTAGGGCCTCACATACTTTTTCCTCCCTGCACTGTGAATGTTTACATGTTATGTGCAATTAAACCATGGCAACATCTAATGTTTGTGTAGTATTATGTTCAGCAGACTGTGTTCTTCTATTGTTGTGACTTAGATGACGTTCAGAGCACATTTTATGCCCAATTCATGCAAAACTCCACGTAATCCCAAGGGGTTCACATACTTTTTCTTGCAACTGTATGTGTGTGTGTATGTATGTATGTATGTATATATAATGTGTGTGCATGTATGTATGTATGTATATATATAATGTGTGTGTGTGTATGTATGTATGTATGTGTGGGGGCTGAAGATTTGAGGGTTTATATCCAATGTTGAATATACTACGCATCTCAATGGATGATTTGAAGTATTATGAAGTCTTTCAGCACTTTTTGCACATTCTAGTATACAAATTGTTTGACTTTGTGTTGCTTTAGGCTCCATCCACACCAATGTGTTTTTTTCTTTTGTTAGTGCTTTTTGCAGAAACTCACTACGGTCCATTGAACATGGTTTCCTATAGGACAGGTTCACATTGATGCTTTTTTGAGCCGCTGCGTTTTTCGAAAGGGTCGGGGACTTTTTTTTTTATAAAGCAACAAGGAGCATTTTTGCTACAATAGAGTTCAACGGAGAAGATGCTGAAGTTTATTTATTTCAGGTACTTATATAGCGCCATCAATGTACGCAGCACTTTACATATATATTGTACATTCACATCAGTCCCCAACCCTCAAGGGGCGTACAATCTAAGGTCCCTAACTCACATTCATACATACACATACTAGGGACAATGTAGACAGGAGCCAATTACCTAACAGCAAGTCTTTGGAGTTTGGGAGGAAACTGGAGTACCTGGAGGAAACCCACGCAGTCACAGGGAGAACATGCAAACTCCAGACAGGTGGTGCCGGGGTTGGGATTCGAATCAGCAACCCGAGTACTGCCAGGCGGAAGTGCTAACCATTTAGCCACTGTGCTGCCCAAATGCACGGTAGTGCGTTTTTGCAGCATTTTGTAGCATTTTTATTCTACCCAGCAACTTAAAAAATTCCACTTTAACAAAAAAAAAATCTGAAAAAAATGCGGTAAAAACGCATGTAGAAAAATGCAAAATGGACAAAAAGGAAACTGCAGAGGTGTGAATGGAGCCTGAAATCCTGAATCCGCTTATGGTGTTTTATCGCATAGTTACATTGGTCAAGCATGCTCCCAGTAAATGTACTGCACCCCGGCTTCAGAAGAAAAAAACAAAACTGCATTTCACTGCCCTTGTGAATGAGGCCTTATAGTCAGAGGCGTCCCTAGGGTTGGTGTCACTCGGTGTGGTAACACTTGGTGACACCCCCTCTGACGATACTCGCAGAATGGATCAAAGCTGCGGATTGAGCATAATGGATCGGACTACGATCCATTATGCTCCCCAATCCGCAGGTCCCATCCATCCTGCGGGGATTGCCGGCATGCAACCTATACGGGGTGACACCGGACCCGCTCCACGAAAAGGTAAGTTGTATAGAAAGCCCTGCAGAATGGATCGAATCTGCGGACTGAGCATAATGGATCAAGTCCATTATGCTCAATCCGCAGATCCAATCCATCCTGCGGGGATCGTCGGAGGGGGTGTCACTGCACCAGCCCTAGGGACCAGGGGCGGATTATCAACTCATGGGGCCCCGGGCAATAAGGGATCATGGGGCCCCTGTGTCCTTGCCCATACTCAAAGCACACCCCAAAAAGCCTATAAAAGGTACCAGAGGCATTTCATGGGGCCCCCTTCTGTTCTGACCCCGGGCCCTCGGGTAGTGCCCGAGTCCTCGAATGGTCAGTCCGCCCCTGCTAGGGACACCTCTGACTATAAGGTCTCATTCACATGCTTTACAACTTACCTATTCTTGGAGCAGGTCCGGTGTCACCCCGTGCGGGCCGCACCCCCCCCCTGCACCTGCCTCGGGACGCCAATGCTTATAGTGACTCTGTCATTCAGATCTTTAATATGAAATTCTGTTCTATAATTTATTAGTGTTTTTTTATATGTCCAACTTGCTGATCACAGTAAAGTAGAGTGAGCTGTAGAGGAAAACATTTATTTTAGGATTTCTCTGAGGTCTTAGAAATGTTTTTAGGGTCCACTGGGGATAAGGGGTGTATTAGTCTGTACTGTAAACCAGCAGTACTAGTGTAACATACGGCATAAAGATATGATTTCCTTAGCTCCACCCCCTATAATAAATTGAGGAATAAATCCCAATAATATTGTGACTTGTATCAAACACAGAAACATCTTGTATTGTAGGGAGTCTGTGCAGTGCAGTGCTGTGCTGCTCCTGATGCAGTTGTGGATGTTTCAAGTGAGACTATGCTGCCATCTAGTGGACAAAAAAGAATATTTCTCTCCATGTGCATTCATTTATATTCCCTGATTGTATACTTTGTATAAGCGGATATAGGGAATGCAGGGTCCGGGGAGAGCAGATATAGTGAATGCGGGGTCTGTGGAGAGCGGATATAGTGAATGCGGGGTCCGGGGAGAGCAGATATAGTGAATGCGGGGTCTGTGGAGAGCGGATATAGTGAATGCGGGGTCCGGGGAGAGCGGATATAGTGAATGCGGGGTCCGGGGAGAGCGGATATAGTGAATGCGGGGTCCGGGGAGAGCGGATATAGTGAATGCGGGGTCCGGGGAGAGCGGATATAGTGAATGCGGGGTCCGGGGAGAGCGGATATAGTGAATGCCGGGTCCGGGGAGAGCGGATATAGTGAATCCGGGGTCCGGGGAGACCAGCTATAGTAAATGCAGGGCCCGGGGAGAGCGGATATAGTGAATGCGGGGTCCGGGGAGAGCGGATATAGTGAATGCGGGGTCCGGGGAGAGCGGATATAGTGAATGCGGAGTCCGGGGAGAGTGGATATAGTGAATGCGGGGTCCGGGGAGAGCGGATATAGTGAATGCGGGGTCCGGGGAGAGCGGATATAGTGAATGCGGGGTCCGGGGAGAGCGGATACAGTGAATGCGGGGTACGTGGAGAGCGGATATACTGAATGCGGGGTCCGGGGAGAGCGGATATAGGGAATGCGGGGTCCGGGGAGAGCGGATATAGTGAATGCGGGGTCTGGGGAGAGCGGATATAGTGAATGCCAGGGTGAGCGGATATAGTGAATGCGGGGTCCGGGGAGAGCGGATATAGTGAATGCGGGGTCCGGGGAGAGCGGATATAGTGAATGCGGGGTCCGGGGAGAGCGGATATAGTGAATGCGGGGTCCGGGGAGAGCGGATATAGTGAATGCGGGGTCCGGGGAGAGCGGATATAGTGAATGCCGGGTCCGGGGAGAGCGGATATAGTGAATGCGGGGTCCGGGGAGAGCGGATATAGTGAATGCGGGGTCCGGGGAGAGCGGATATAGTGAATGCGGGGTCCGGGGAGAGCGGATATAGTGAATGCGGGGTCCGGGGAGAGCGGATATAGTGAATGCGGGGTCCGAGGTTTAGTAACACTTTAATACTAATTTATAATAAAATGAAGCTTTATTGTGAGTTTCTTAGTGAATGTAATCAATCAGCATATCCTGTCCCGCCCCCATAGTGTTTAGCAATAGGAAGACATGGAGGAAAAGGGAGGGAATGTAATTTAACATTGTGTATACTCCCACAGGTGGGATTCTATAATCGTGTGGGCTGCACAGATGAGGAAATGAAGAACATGGAAGGGAACCAAAACTGGAGCATGCTCGGTAGAAGACACCAGGCGGTCTACACAATCTCAGGCTGCAACGGAGACACAAAGCAGATGAGAGCGACAACTGAAGGCAGGATCAACCAGGTATATTTCACTCTACACAAAACAAAGGCTTTAGTGGCTTTGTGAGTATTCACACTTTGCTATGTAGCAAGAAATTAGAGTTTTTCATAGTCTGGATCGTTTCAAGGTTTTCTGCAACTTTCATATCCTTATAAATTATCCGTAGTGATGTCAGCTCCCACCATTTTTGAGACCACTTGTCTACTGGGGGTGATTTTTTAATTTTTTTTAAAAAAATTTATTATTATTATTATTATTATTATTTTAAACACATTTATTTATTCATTCTTTTTTGCTATCACAGTGGGGCTAACAAACCCACTTGGTGAAAACACTGAGCTATAGCTAAAGGGAGCCTCAACAGTGGCCCCTGACATCACCAAAGGGTCCCACATAATGTTCAGCATATGTAATGCTTTGAGTGACTGCAAACCTAAATGAAGGTCCGAGAGCGAGGTCCGAGAGCGTGGTCCGAGAGCGTGGTCCAAGAGTGAGGTCCGAGAGTGAGGACAGGATACATTGTTGGCTGTGGAGATGCTGCACAAGACCGTACAAAGCTGAGAAGATGTGACATGAGGCTGATAGAGATCAATGCTCTCACCCCAAGCAATGTTCCCACTACAGACGGCTGAGGTCAGAGGGCCGCCCATCATATACCAAAGGTCACCAGGGGCCTATACAGGCAGTGGGTCTGTCTGGGCTCAGAGGAAGCTGGTTGAGTGATTCTTTGCCATCATTTGAACCTGGAGGACTGGGGACATCTAGTGGCAGAAAGGGAATAGTGCATGCGGCTGCTTTATAGTGAGTATGGCAACAAATGCTGTTTTTTTAGCTATTTTTTTTTTCCCTTCACAAGACTACTATGGCTTTATGATGACATTTAACTGCCTAAGGATAAAACAAATCCTAACTCCTAAGCACAATTTTGCTTTCGCTCACTACACTGAAACTGCCTTACTGAAACTCACTAATGATTTACTAACTGCTAAAAACAATGGCCACTGCTCCGTACTCATCCCAACCAACGGCCACTGCTCCGTGCTCATCCCAACCAACGGCCACTGCTCCGTACTCATCCCAACCAACGGCCACTACTCCGTACTCATCTCAACCAACGGCCACTGCTCCGTGCTCATCCCTACCAACGGCCACTGCTCCGTGCTCATCCCAACCAACGGCCACTGCTCCGTGCTCATCCCAACCAACGGCCACTGCTCCGTGCTCATCCCAACCAACGGCCACTGCTCCGGGCTCATCCCAACCAACGGCCACTGCTCCGTGCTCATCTCAACCAACGGCCACTGCTCCGTGCTCATCCCAACCAACGGCCACTGCTCCGTGCTCATCCCAACCAACGGCCACTGCTCCGTGCTCATCCCAACCAACGGCCACTGCTCCGTGCTCATCCCAACCAACGGCCACTGCTCCGGGCTCATCCCAACCAACGGCCACTGCTCCGTGCTCATCCCAACCAACGGCCACTGCTCCGTACTCATACCAACCAACGGCCACTGCTCCGTACTCATCCCAACCAAGTGCCACTGCTCCGCACTCAACCCAACCAATGGCCACTGCTCCGTACTCATCCCAACCAATGGCCACTGCTCCCTACTCATCCCAACCAATGGCCACTGCTCCGTACTCATCCCAACCAATGGCCACTGCTCCGTACTCATCCCAACCAATGGCCACTGCTCCGTACTCATCCCAACCAATGGCCACTGCTCCGTACTCATCCCAACCAATGGCCACTACTCTGTACTCTTACTACTTGACCTCTCTGCGGCTTTTGATACTGTTGACCATAACCTCCTCCTCAAAAAACTCTCTTGGCCTCCGAGACTCTGCTCTCTCCTGGTTCTGCTCTCTCCTGGTTCTCCTCCTACCTATCGCAGCGCTCCTTCAGCGTTACCTATAACTCTGACTCCTCCTATCCACTCCCTCTCTCTGTAGGGGTCCCTCAAGGTTCTGTCCTTGGACCCCTTCTCTTCTCCATCTACACCTCCTCCCTTGGTCACTTGATAAACTCCCATGGCTTTAAGCACCATCTCAATGCTGATGACACACAAATCTATATTTATACCCCTCACCTCACCCCTTCAGTCTCCTCTCGCATTACTAACCTACTAAGTCAGGGGTGGCCAACCTGCGGCTCTCCAGCTGCTGCAGGACTACAAGTTCCATCATGCCTCTGCAAGTCAGTAACTTCCCATCTTTGCAATGCCGCATGGGAAATGTAGTTCCACAACAGCTGGAGAGCCACAGGTTAGCCACCCCTGTAAGTGATATATTGGCATGGATGTCCCACCACGTCCTCAAACTCAATCTTTCCAAAATGGAAATCATACTATTCCCCCCAGCCCGTGCCCCTCCCCCGACTTCTCCATCAAGACCAATAACATAATCATCAGTCCCTCCCCTCATGCCAGGGTACTAGGTGTAATCCTAGACTCCCATCTGTCCTTTCACCCCCAAATTCAATCACTGTCCAAATCTTGTAGACTTCACCTCCACAACATCTCCAACCTCCGCAACATCTCCAAGATACGCCCATTCCTAACCTCGGAAACCAGTAAGCAACTTATTCACTCCCTTCTTATAGCTCGCCTTGACTATTGTAACTCCCTCCTCATTGGCCGACCGCATCGCAGGCCCCTCCCCTCTTCAGTCTATCATGAATGCTGCTGCCAGACTCATCCACCTTACTAACCGTTCTGTATCTGCCACCCCTCTCTGCCAACCCCTCCACTGGCCTTCACTCAGTGTCCTCCATCCCTCTCTGCCAACCCCTCCACTGGCCTCCACTCAGTGTCCTCCACCCCTCTCTGCCAATCCCTCCACTGGCCTCCACTAGTGTTCTTCACCCCTCTCTGCCAATCCCTCCACTGGCCTCCACTAGTGTTCTTCACCCCTCTCCGCCAATCCCTCCACTGGCCTCCACTCAGTGTTCTCCACCCCTCTCTGCCAATCCCTCCACTGGCCTCCATTCAGTGTCCTCCACCCCCCTCTGCCAATCCCTCCACTGGCCTCCATTCAGTGTCCTCCACCACTCTCTGCCAATCCCTCCAATGGCTTCCCATTGCCCAACGGATACAATTCAAAACATTAACAATAACGTATAAAGCCATATATAATTCTGCCTCAAATTACATCACCAATCTTGTCTCTAAATATCACCCAAACCGTCCTCTCCGCTCCTCCTACGACCTCCTGCTCTCTAGCTCCCTTGTCTCCTCTTCCCATGCTCATCTCCAGGACTTCTCCAGAGCTTCCCCCATCCTCTGGAACTCTCTACCCCAATTTATCAGACTATCGCCTACTCTGCTCACTTTTAGGCAATCTCTGGAAACCTCTCTCTTCAGGGAAGCCTATCCTGCCCTCAGCTAATACTGGAATCTTCTACTCTTCCAACCAGTCCATCCCCCACAGTTATTACCTTTTGTACCACCAGCTCCCTCCCTCCTAGATTGTAAGCTCCCAGGATCAGGGCCCTCCTACCCCTCTTGTATTGATCTGTATTGTTGCTGTATTGTCTCCCGTTATATTGTACAGCGCTGAGAGAACTGTTGGCGCCATAAATCCTGTATAATAATAATAATAATTTTGCAACTTTGACATTCGTTAGTAAAACTGTACAAATCACAACTACATCCGGGTGAATTTATACCGCATTCTTGTCAGGACAAAGTGGGCTTTCATTTGGTGGTAAATTATAATGGATATCTCCTGATTTTTTTGTTTGTTACTAGTACATGTCAAAGTTGCAAAATTGTTCTTAGGCATTAACATTTGTCTTCCCCTCCATCACTAAGGGGTTCAGCAATGTAGATGGTCCCCGGGGTAATCGTCTGTACAGTTCACCTTTAGGATCTCGGTGAATGTGTTCTCCAATGAGAATCCGCCGTGTTTTATATACCAATAATAATGACTCCCCACCAGCTGCCCGCAGAGTTACCCGAAAATATTGTTTATTTTAAATACAAATTATTGTACATATCATCAGAAACCATAAAATCTTTTGTTTTCATTACAACGAGAAAAGTTTGTGAAACCGTCTGCATGGAAGACTGAATATCCACCGGGGAGAGGTACGAAGAAATTTGATGTTGGGGTAAGCGGGGGAGGTGCTAGACCGGGGGAGGCAATTCCTCCCGAAACGCGTTGGCTCCATGTGCATGTTTACACTTCTAATAAATGCTCTTTGAATCGCAAATTATTCTGGACAACGGGTGCTCCTCCCCTCTTTCTCTCTCAAGCCCCCCCCCCCCCAAGGGGGTCCATCGCAGCCATCCACTGTTAGGTTTTACCCACCCCCCTTCCTCACCCCCCACGGAGCCACCTATCAACTACTAGTGACCAGGGGCGGACTGACAACTCATGGGGCCCCCAGGCAATAGGGGCTCATGGGGCCACTGTGTCCTCACCAACACCCAAAAAAGCCTATGAAAAAGCCAATGAAATGTACCAGGGGCATCTCATGGGGCCCCTTACTGACCCCGGGCCCTCGGGCAGTGCCTGAGTGTTCGAATGGTCAGTCCGCCCCTGCTAGTGACAGATCAAATCAGTCCAGCATGGTCTCCGGTCCAAACCAGATATTCTGGCAATATTAGTCACCCCAGACAGTTATGTCTGTCACACTTTGAGCGATTTTGCAGCTTGAAGATCGCAGCTCCAAAAATGCTCAAAAAAAATGCTCGAAAAAAAAAATGCTCAAAATAAAACAAATGCTCAAAAAAAAAGTTGAAAAAATACTCAAAAAAATAACATGCTCAATTAAAAAGCTCAAAAAATGCTCAAAAAGAAAAATACTCAAAATAAAAAAAAATGCTTGAAAAAAATTCTAAAAAAAAATGCTCATAAAGAAAAATGCTCAAAATAAAATGCTCAAAAAATTGCTAAAAAAGTAAAAAAAAAATACTCAGCTTGAAGATCGAAGCTCCAAAAATGCTAAAAAAAAATGCTCAAAAAGAAAAATACTCAAAATAAAATGCTCAAAAAAAATGCTCAAAATAAAAAAATGCTCAAAATTAAAAAATGTTCAAAAAAAATAAAATGCTCAAAAAAAATTGTTCTCTATGGTGCCTGTTTATACCTGATCAAGCGGACAGGCCCCACAGAGAACAATCGATTTTTTTTTAAGTTTGAGCGTTTTTGGAGCTTCAGCCTTGGGGCTCATTCTCACTAGCAGTGCTCTCTGAAGAGTGATCTTCATTCAGATTGCTTTTCAGAGAACATTTGACAGGTGATGAGGAGGCGATGTACTGCCTCTTCATCTGCTTTAACCGCTTGTTTCCCGCAGGTGTGGGGTGCTTGCAAAGTCCACCGAAAGCAACAGGTGCTGTCGGGGAGGACTGACCATCCTGGCACTTGGGGACCCGGGGTCAGTAGGGGGCCCCATGAGATGCCCCTGGTACCTTTTTCATAGGCTTTTTTGAGTGTGGGCGAGGACACAGAGGGCCCCATGATCCCCTAATGCCCGGGGGGGGGGGGCCCATGAGTTGCCAGTCTGCCCCTGGCTGGTATAATTCTTGCCTCAGGACATGTACATCCCCAGCAACTGTCTTCAGCTAACAAGGGTAGCGGTTGTGGGGGCAGTAAAAGCGCAGCCACAGTGTGAACAAGGTTTACACTTTAAAAGCAGGAGTTTCATCTGCATATTTGCAGCCCTGTAGACGCCTGTCAATGTTCTGGGTCATTCTATGCATTGCATTGGGCATTGTTGTTCACACGGTCACTGAGCGTTGCACCACATCAAAAAATGTATCCGACCTGCAGCATTCGGCTGTCTTTACCGCTCCCCAAATGCCTCCATGCATGTTATTGTAGGCGCGCTGCCAGTTTGAGACGCTTTAGGAAGCATTACTAACCGAGATGATGATGGCACAGGAATCCATACAATAGAAAACCAACACAGAGGAGGCGTCTGGAAAGCGCTACGTAACGCAGCACAAACTTTTTTACAAACGTGAATGGGCGTCCACGGCACTTACAATGACAAAGCCCGGCTACCCAAGTCCTTACAGGAGGACTAAAAGGCAACACTTTTTTTTCACCCTCTGTTTGTCCTGTTTACCATTGAAAGTGATTTTTGAGTTGTCCCCAGAAAAATAATAGAGGGGAAATCTTCCAATGGGGACACTAGTTCTGGTGACCTGGTTGTCCCCAAGGGATTTTCTTAATTTGCAGGGATTTCCTTGCACTTCCTGTTTGGCTACAGGACAGGAAGTGAAGGGAAATCTCCCCAATAGGACACAGACGGCAAAAAAAAAAAAAAAATCTGACCGGGGTCTATAACCTTCCCTTGCTCTATCCAAAATGGGGGGAAAAAAAAGTTTTGCCTCTAGTTCTACTTTAACATTGTGATGTCCGGTATATCTCGCTCTTCCAATCCGAAAAATGAATAAGAAACGCAACATGTAACTGGGAGTAAGATTGGTGAATCGGTCGCGGGGCTTGCGACAATCTGGCTGAACCGGATCGAGCGTTGGAAGGGAGGAGTGATCGTCCCACTTCTTAAAATAGAAGAGGAAATTCAAGTAAATCCAGGGCATGTGTTTGAGCTGCAGTGTTACGTGTCAAGTAGAGGAAAGAATAGAAAAAGAACTCAATGTAGCAATATATAAAAAGATATACACCATCCAGTGGAAAAATCTGCTTCACCCCCCCCCCTCTCTCCCCCCACTCTCTCTCTTCTCTCCCCTCTCTCCTCCCCCCCTCTCTCTTCTCTCCCCTCCCCCCCTCTCCTCCCCCCTCTCTCCCCCCCTCTCTCTTCCCATCTCTCTCTCTCTTCTCTCTCTCTCCCTCCTCTCTCCTAAACCCTCTCTCTCTGCTCCCCTTCTCTCTCCCCCCCCTCTCTCCCCCCCCTCTCCCCTCTCTCTATCTTGCTCCCCCCCTCTCTCTCCCCCCTCTCTCTCTCCTCCCCACTCTCTCTCCTCCTCCACCCTCTCTCTCTCTCCTCCTCCACCCTCTCTCTCCCCTCCCCCCCTCTCTCTCCCCTCTATCCCCCCCTCTCCTCCTCCTCCCCCTCTCTCTTGCCTCCTCCTCCCCCCTCTCTCTTGCCTCCTCCCCCCTCTCCTCCTCCTGCCCCCTCTCTCCTCTCCCCCCATCTCCTCCTCCCCCCACCTCCTCCCAGATTTAGGGCTTGCATAGACAGGCATTGTTGCCTTTTGCATTCGAAAGCAGCTCAGCTCTAACATTTGCAATGCAAATGCATCTCAGTAGGACTTGCAGCACCCAAAGGAGTGTAAACCAGGTCAAGCCGAGTCTCCCAGTCATCCACATTACATCACTGAAGTAAGTGGGAAACTATACCTGTCTACATGAGCCCTAAAGAGACTCAATTTGTCCATTCAGGGCAAAGTGACCATGTAGTCACATAGCCCCCCCCCCCCCCCCCATGGCATATATTCTTACCCATTCATGCAACCTCGCCACCTCCCCATTGTGGTGTCCCCGTCAGTCTAAGCTCCAGTGCTGTGGGATGATATCATGGCACCTTCGACTTGACTGTGTTTGGTACTGGTCATTGCCTGCTCAGGCCCAAGCACTGGGTTTGGTACTGGTCATTGGCTGCTCAGGCCCAAGCACTGGGTTTGGTACTGGTCATTGGCTGCTCAGGCCCAAGCACTGGGTTTGGTATTGGTCATTGGCTGCTCAGGCCCAAGCACTGGGTTTGGTTCTGGTCATTGGCTGCTCAGGCCCAAGCACTGGGTTTGGTACTGGCCATTGGCTGCTCAGGCCCAAGCACTGTGTTTGGTACTGGTCATTGCCTGCTCGGGCCCAAGCACTGGGTTTGGTACTGGTCATTGCCTGCTCGGGCCCAAGCACTGGGTTTGGTACTGGTCATTGGCTGTTCAGGCCCAAGCACTGGGTTTGGTACTGGTCATTGGCTGCTCAGGCCCAAGCACTGGGTTTGGTACTGGTCATTGGCTGCTCATGCCCAAGCACTGGGTTTGGTACTGGTCATTGCCTGCTCGGACCCAAGCACTGGGTTTGGTACTGGTCATTGGCTGCTCAGGCCCAAGCACTGGGTTTGGTATTGGTCATTGGCTGCTCATGCCCAAGCACTGGGTTTGGTACTGGTCATTGGCTGCTCAGGCCCAAGCACTGTGTTTGGTATTGGTCATTGCCTGCTCGGGCCCAAGCACTGGGTTTGGTACTGGTCATTGCCTGCTCGGGCCCAAGCACTGGGTTTGGTACTGGTCATTGGCTGCTCAGGCCCAAGCACTGGGTTTGGTACTGGTCATTGGCTGCTCAGGCCCAAGCACTGGGTTTGGTACTGGTCATTGGCTGCTCATGCCCAAGCACTGGGTTTGGTACTGGTCATTGCCTGCTCGGACCCAAGCACTGGGTTTGGTACTGGTCATTGGCTGCTCAGGCCCAAGCACTGGGTTTGGTATTGGTCATTGGCTGCTCATGCCCAAGCACTGGGTTTGGTACTGGTCATTGGCTGCTCAGGCCCAAGCACTGGGTTTGGAATTGGTCATTGGCTGCTCAGGCCCAAGCACTGGGTTTGGTATTGGTCATTGGCTGCTCAGGCCCAAGCACTGGGTTTGGTATTGGTCATTGGCTGCTCATGGCCAAGCACTGGGTTTGGTATTGGTCATTGGCTGCTCATGCCCAAGCACTGGGTTTGGTACTGGTCATTGGCTGCTCAGCCCAAGCATTGTCACATAGAAGAGGTCCTGTGCTGCCATTCCTGGAAGCCTCACGTTTACCACGTCATTATGGACAGCAAGTTAGAACTAAGAGCAAATGTGAAATTCTGCATGAAACTGGGCAAATTGCTGGATTTCTGCAATGTTGTTAAAATGACTGCCTTTGAGCTGGATGTTCATCTTTGGGAAGAGGGCATTTTCAGGGGTTGTAGGTCTTCCTGATGTCTCATTTTCTTCCACTCTTGAAGTGCGTGTTTGTGTCGCAGATTTGCCCAGTTTCATGCAGAATTTCACGTTTGTTCTTTGTTCTAACTTGCTGTCTATGATGAAATAGCAGACGTGGTAACGCATGAGGTCAGGATAGCACCAGTTGCTCAGCTCCCGATGTACACAATGTCTTTTGGCACACTGACTTGTGCGGGTCAGTGCTCTCTGTGACCGTGCATGCAGCCTTACAAAGCTAGTCTCGAAACTTTTTTTTTATACCACCTCATATAATATACTAAAAAGTCCAAATAATAAATAGTAAGTCCATACCACATACACAATATGCTTGTGAACCACTTCTTCTTCTTTTGAATTCAGCAGTGTTCAGATAAACTGCACCCACTGAAGTCAATGGGACTCTAACACAATGCTTGACACACAGTAGTCCTGGTATTTCAATGGGAAGTTCCAATTGGCTTGGGGGAAAAAAAAAGCATTCAAGAGATGCCAGTGTTGCCTCCTGACCAGGCAATGTTGCCTGCTGACCAGGCAGTGTTGCCTCCTGACCAACCAGTGCTTCTTCCTGCCCAACCAGTGTTGCCTCCTGCCCAACCAGTGTTGCCTCCTGCCCAACCAGTGTTGCCTCCTGACCAGGCAGTGTTGCCTTCTGACCAGGCAGTGTTGCCTTCTGACCAAACAGTGTTGCCTCCTGACCAGGCAGTGTTGCCTCCTGACCAACCAGTGTTGCCTCCTGACCAAGCAGTGCTGCCTCCTGACCAACCAGTGTTGCCTCCTGACCAACCAGTGTTGCCTCCTGACCAACCAGTGTTGCCTCCTGACCAACCAGTGTTGCCTCCTGACCAGGCAGTGTTGCCTCCTGACCAACCAGTGCTTCTTCCTGCCCAACCAGTGTTGCCTCCTGCCCAACCAGTGTTGCCTCCTGCCCAACCAGTGTTGCCTCCTGACCAGGCAGTGTTGCCTTCTGACCAGGCAGTGTTGCCTTCTGACCAAACAGTGTTGCCTCCTGACCAGGCAGTGTTGCCTCCTGACCAACCAGTGTTGCCTTCTGACCAAGCAGTGCTGCCTCCTGACCAACCAGTGTTGCCTCCTGACCAACCAGTGTTGCCTCCTGACCAACCAGTGTTGCCTCCTGACCAGGCAGTGTTGCCTCCTGACCAGGCAGTGTTGCCTCCTGACCAAGCAGTGTTGCCTCCTGACCAGGCAGTGTTGCCTCCTGACCAACCAGTGTTGCCTCTTGACCAACAAGTGTTGCCTCCTGACCAGGCAGTGTTGCCTCCTGACCAGGCAGTGTTGCCTCCTGACCAACCAGTGTTGCCTCCTGACCAGGCAGTGTTGCCTCCTGACCAACCAGTGTTGCTTCCTGACCACCTGAAACCGTCAAAGTGATCCACCACAGATTGCTTTTCAGAGAGGTGATAAAGTCCATCTCCCATGAGAAGGAAGCCTTAGTGAGAGCTCTGGGTAGTACAGAAAGAAGCATGGCTGGGTAGGTATGCATGCTGGGAAGGTGGGCTACAAGTATACACCGTTGCTCTGCCCTAAATGAGCAAATTTATAGTGTCTCTGTAAAGTGGCATAAAATCTCAGAAAATAGCTTTTTATATTAAGCAATCTCTCTCTATAAAATACATCTCTTGATATTTTCCCCATTTGTATCTAAATATGCTTGAAATGAGTAGAGACATTGAGTGAGCAGCTTTGTAACTCGTCAGAATTGCTGAAATCCATATTTCCCTTGAAGAAGATGGTACACTATAAGCCTTGTATGAACAAGGCCCCAAATTGATAAAAGAAGATCTGCGATTGGGTGGGTGGCAACGGGTGGCAGCAATCCTTGGCTTTGTGCGCCGTTATTAAATATACCGGAGTTTCCTGTTGTTGATAAACATGCCCAGCCGGCTGAGAGCTCAATCATATGACTATCATGGCAATAAAGGTGCTTCTTCACAAAGAGAACGATCCAAACAAGATCAATATCTGTCTTCCCGAAGGAAGCTACCTGGTGTCTGACACAATATCAGAGGAGTTAGCGGGACGTGTCTTTTCCCTTCTGACCCAAATACCTACTTTCCGTATTATCATCCACTCAGCTTGGGGTGCAGAAACTTGAATTTTAAGGCAGTCTATTGACCCCCCTGCTGTCTGGTCTATATTGTTCAGGAAAAACGTCCCATTTTGAAATTTGCCAATTTTTGTAAACGCTTCACATGTTATGTGATCGTGTGCTTTGATTTTTTTTCTCCCCAACGCTACATAACCTGATTTCAAGTTATCTCCAGGATGCTCTGAGCTCCCTGTAATGATCCTGACCTTCTCTATGTTGGTTGAATTCATGAAAGTCATCATAAAATAGTCATCTGCTTTTATATCTACCCCCCAAAAGAAATTGGGACTGGGGAAACACACATTGTCCGGCGTGTGGTCTTGGTAGGCCTTCATACTGGTGGTGCAAGACGCTAATGGGTGATCTCCGAAGGTTTCCATGACTTCCATAAATTCTTTGTCTTTCAGATTATTTTCCTTGCCCTGAAATGAGGAAAAGTGCCCGATGTGTTGGAAGAGGGATGGTTTGTACCGGATGATATCATTCTGCGCCTTGGATTTGTAGAAAAGATCTAGTAGCCAGTCACAGGGCATCTCATCGTAGAAAATCAGAAGGAACCGTGCTAGTTTCGTCAAATCCACATTGTGATAAAGTTTCCCGATGTATCCCAAGTTGGAAAAAGTGATCGTGGTCCAAGGAGAGGTGTAGAGATTAACATATTTCTTAATGGAGGTGAGGAAGTTCACGGAGCAGGTGACATCATCTTCCAACTGTAGGTAGAAGTGGGACAGATTGGCACAGAAGTTGACTAAGAAGGCATAGTCCACGTTCTGTTTGGAGCGGAATTTGACTCTTTCAGGAGGGTCGTTATAGTTCCTCTTCAAACCTTCTAGGGTGGGATAGGCATTGCTATAGCTGCTGATCACCACCAGCTGCCCAGCCTCAATCTCTGAAGGAAAACGCTTTGCAAGGTCTTCTGCCACTTCTGTGTTTATGGAGTATTTGGAGTTGGCCAGGTATACCACAACCACTAACTCTTCCAGCTCCGCCGGACTGCTGTGGGTGAAGATGGATTGAAGCGTGGTGTGAAGATAGTTCTCCTTCTTTCTCTTGACAGAAGATATGCCAATAGATAAAAATTCTATATGAAGAAAAAAAATAAGATACACCTTAGTAATTGTTAAAAAAAATTATGGGATACTTTAAAATTCTATGACATGGACTTTATAGGCACTCCAATGTTCATTAAAAAAAAGTACAATTTTATTTAAAGTTCACAAGACCATATTTATTATAAACAGGTTTATAAAAAAAAAAAGCTTTCCAGACTTTCCAAGTACTATCAAGGCCCCTGTGTTGTAAATAGGCCATCAATTGGCTAAGTGCTTGACGGGGATTCTTGATGTGTTTAGTCAAAGTTCTACATGTTTAGGATGAGGCACTTTTTATAATGATTATGCACCCACAGCAGCCAGATTATTTATTTATTTCAGGTACTTATATAGCGCCATCAATTTATTATTATTATTATACAGTATTTATAAAGCGCCAATAGTTCGCTCAGTGCTGTACGTTACAAAGGGGGACAGAACATGTGACAGAACAATACCAATACAATGCAAAACATGAGGGGATTGAGGGCCCTGCTCTTTCCAGCTTACAATCTAGGAGGGAGGGGATGGTGGCACAGGAGGAGATAGCTGTGTGGGATGGAGTGGTAGGAAGAGTGGAGGAGGTCGGCAAGTTAGCAGGGGGTGGGGTAGGCTTCCCTGAAGAGATGGGTTTTCAGGGTGCGCCTAAAGGAGAGGAGAGTAGGTGATAATCTGATGGGTTGGGGCAGGGAGTTCCAGAGGATGGGTGACACCCTGGAGAAGCCCTGGAGGCGGGCATGGGAGGAGGAGACCAGGGAACTAGAGAGAAGGAGGTCTTGTGAGGAGCGGAGTGTGCGTGTTGGGCGGTACTTGGATATTAGGTCAGTGATGTAGTTCGGGGCAGTATGGTGGACGGCTTTGTACGTCAGTGTTAGGATTTTGAATTTGATCCGTTGCGCAATCGGAAGCCAGTGGAGGGATTGGCAGAGGGGGGTGGAGGACACTGAGTGGAGGCCAGTGGAGGGATTGGCAGAGGGGGGTGGAGGACACTGAGTGGAGGCCAGTGGAGGGATTGGCAGAGGGGGGTGGAGGACACGGAGCGGTTGGAAAGGTGAATGAGTCTGGCAGCCGTATTCAGGATGGACTGAAGCGGGGATAGCCAGCGGCGAGGCAGGCTTTACATATATATTGTACATTCACATCAGTCCCTAACCCTCAAGGGGGTGTACAATCTAAGGTCCCTAACCCTCAAGGGGTGTACAATCTAAGGTCCCTAACTCACATTCATACATACATATACTAGGGACAATTTAGACAGGAGCCAATTCACCTACCAGCATGTGTTTGCAGATTATGGGATTTATTTAAAGAAAGTCACAAATAACCCCCACCTTGTGTCTAATATGTGTATTTCCTATCAATGTCAGCTCCATCTAGTGGCTATAATGCAATATTTTCCTGAAATACCTCAATCAGGAGAATACCACAATGTGACCACCAGATGGAGCTGATGATCATAGGATATGAACATACTAGACACAGTACAGGGATTGCTCGTTATGGCTGTGCAATTTCTTTTATAAACAGACCACTATGTAAACTCAATATCTAAAATTTCATTTAAAAACTCCTACATGACATTGTTGTTTTACAAGTCCTTTTTCAATATGTTTAATCACTTCCCGTCTGGCCAATGTACATAAACGGCCGGACGGGAGTAGTGCAGGAGTGAGTTGCCGTTTATAAACGGCGCCCATATTTACAGCCTGTGCGTGCTCCCTAGAAGCGCACAACACCAAGATTCGGTGCCCACTGTGTCTGGGGGATACGGCGGAACACCGATCTCTGTACAGGACCTCTGTGTGAGGTCTCGATTCATGTGATCACTAATTGACCAATCAGTGATCACACGAATAGTAGAAAAACAAGATGTCACTTCTGATTGCTTACTACTAGTGAAATATGTGAATGATCACAGAGGTCACATGGTACAGGGCTATTCACAACATCCTTGTACCATGTGACAAGCTGTGACCAATCGAAGCTCACACAGTATTTCTCAATGGCTGCAAGAATACAGCCAGAGAGAAGGAGAAATGATTGCTTTTACAACCTTTATGGGTGTAAAAGCAATCAGTGTTAGAAAAAAAAAAAAATCTTCACCCCCCACAAGTAGTACAGTGTCACTACGGTGACACTGTACTGTTAGGGTGACAGTATGTTAAAAAAATAACTAAAAACATAAAAAAAAATTTAAAAAAAAGAAAAGAAAAATGTAAAGAAAAATTTGAAAAATTATATTTTTTTGGTTATAAACTAATTTGGGTTTTTTTGTTTTTACTAAAAAGATAACTGAATAAATGTTGGCCAAGATTTATGAAGAAAGATTATTTATTAGCAAAATTTTATAAGAAAAACACTTTTTAAAAAAAAAAAAATTGGACTTTTTCATTTATACAGCAAAAAAAATTTAAATCCCAGCGGTGAATAAATACCACCAAAATGAAGTTTTATCTGTCTCAAAAAAAAAAGCTAAAAAATTCATATGGGTACAGTGTTGCATGACTGCGCAATTGTCATTCAAAGTGTGAAAATTGGCCTGGGCAGGAAGGGGGTGAAAGTGTTCGGACTGGAAGGGGGGGAAAGTGTCCGGACTGGGAGGGGGTGAAGGTGTCTGGACTGGAAGGGGGGGAAAGTGTCCGGACTGGAAGGGGGGTGAAAGTGTCCAGACTGGAAGGGGGGGAAAGTGTCCGGACTGGAAGGGGGTGAAAGTGTCCGGACTGGAAGGGGGTGAAAGTGTCCAGACTGGAAGGGGGGGAAAGTGTCCGGACTGGAAGGGGGTGAAAGTGTCCGGACTGGAAGGGGGTGAAAGTGTCCGGACTGGAAGGGGCAGACTGGAAGGGGGTAAAAGTGTCCGGACTGGAAGGGGGTGAAAGTGTCCGGACTGGAAGGGGGGGAAAGTGTCCGGACTGGAAGGGGGGGAAAGTGTCCGGACTGGAAGGGGGGGAAAGTGTCTGGACTGGAAGGGGGTGAAAGTGTCCGGACTGGAAGGGGGTGAAAGTGTCCGGACTGGAAGGGGGTGAAAGTGTCCGGACTTGAAGTGGTTAAAAGCTGCAGCTTCTGTTAAAATACTTGGTGAAAATTCTCTGCTCGCTCCCCCCTGTTGGCAAGCTCCCTCCACTAGCTAGACAGCTCTGCGCAGTGTAGTAGGGCCTAATAGTTGCACAGTTGTGCCCTTGTTGCTGCTTAGGACCTGCTGATATCTTCCCAGAATTCAGTTTATAATAAAGGAACAATCATGGTGTCAGGACCTGGATCTGAACCTGTTACCTCTGCTGTGTCTGGCAGTGTGGTTTTTTGCTAAGCCACCTAAGATGCTGAACAGTTCCCTGCCTGATTCCTTAGAAAACCTTGCCTTGTGTCTTGTTTTCTTTTGAATCTTGAACTGTTTGCTCCTCCCATGAACTTCCTATTACAGTCATGTCTTTGCACTTCCAGTTGGCCAGATTATTGTGCCATCTACAGCCAATATCTCTCTCTTGTTGCCATCTGTATCCTGTATCTTTACTACCACTCATTACGGACCTTTGGCTTGTTTCTCGACTAAGCTTCCTCTTGATCCCAACCTGCAACCACTTGTTACTGATCTTTGGCTTGTTCCTCGAGTACACTTCCGCTTGGTCCCAGACTTCTACCACTCATTAGGTATCTTTTTGGCTTGTTCCTAGACTACGCTTCTGCTTGATCCCAACCTGCAATCACTTGTTACCGACCTTTGGCTTGTTCCTCAACTATACTTTCACTTGATCCAAACCTGCTACCACTCATTACGGGCCTTCTGCTTTATCTCAACTTGCGACCACTTGTTACCGACCTTTGGCTTGTTCCTCAACTACACTTCTGCTTGATCCCAAAGGTCGGTAACAAGTGACTGCAGGTTGGGATCAAGCAGAAGCATAGTCTAGAAACAAGCCAAAGTTCAGTTACAAGTGGTTGCAGGTTGGGATCAAATAGAAGTGTAGTCAATAAACAAGCCAAAGGTCGGTAACAAGTGGTCACAAGTTGAGATCAAGCAGAAGGGTAGTTAAGGAACAAGCCAAAGGCCCGTAATGAGTGGTAGCAGGTTGGCTTGATCCTCAACTACCCTTCTGCTTGATCTCAACTTGTGACCACTTGTTACCGACCTTTGGCTTGTTTATTGACTACACTTCTATTTGATCCCAACCTGCAACCACTTGTAACTGAACTTTGGCTTGTTTCTAGACTATGCTTCTGCTTGATCCCAACCTGCAACTACTTGTTACCAACCTTTGGGATCAAGCAGAAGTGTAGTTGAGGAACAAGCCAAAGGTCGGTAACAAGTGATTGCAGGTTGGGATCAAGCAGAAGCATAGTCTAGGAACAAGCCAAAGTTCAGTAACAAATGGTTGCAGGTTGGGATCAAATAGAAGTGTAGTCAATAAACAAGCCAAAGGTCGGTAACAAGTGGTCACAAGTTGAGATCAAGCAGTAGGGTAGTTAAGGAACAAGCCAAAGGCGTAATGAGTGGTAGCAGGTTGGGATCATGCGGAAGCATAGTTGAGGAACAAGCCAACCTGCTACCACTCATTACGGGCCTTTGGCTTGTTCCTTAACTACCCTTCTGCTTGATCTCAACTTGTAACCACTTGTTACCGTCCTTTGGCTTGATTACGGACTACACTTCTATTTGATCCCAACCTGAAACCACTTGTTACCAACCTTTGGCTTGTTCCTCAACCACGTTTCTTCTTGATCCCAACCTGCAACCAATTTTTACAGACCTTTGGCTTGTCTCAGTGGTGTATTTAAGTTTTGTGCTGCCCTAGGCAACACAAAAATCGGACGCCCCCCTCCATGGCAATGAGAGCCTGATACTGACCAACAACACCCATACCCCATCCCCCCCACCCAAGAGAGCCTTCCACTAACACTCAAATCCCCCCCCCCTCTGCAAAAGAGAGAGAGAGACACCTTCACAGTTCTGGGCATCCCCGGGAATGACAATCGGGCTCTGCATACACCTTCAAGCAGCCCGCAGCCTCTCTCGCATCACACTTGGTCCTCATACTGCATATGTCCCTTCTTCCAGTGGGCAGAGATGCCCCCCTAAAAAAAAATGCCGCCCTAGGCAAATGCCTTGTTTACCTTGTGGTAAATACGCCCCTGGCTTGTCTACTGATAGTAAATACTGATATAGATACTATAGTCCTGCTCAATCCCTACCCGCTATATCAGCTACTGGACCCCAGCTTTCTCACCTTCTGGTGGAGCTATCCTGAGGATGGCAATCTGGTACTAACATGCAGCAAAACCCATCCCCACCGTCAGTACCAGTGGGTGCTCAGACTGTATACCTCAGGTGAGCCCTCATCATCCACCAGGGTGACCTGCTGGTAAATACCTATCCTGCTGTTCAGTGGTAGTCTCTCTATGGCTATAACTATTGGTCTCTGAGGCTGACCCCAGACCGTGACACGTGGTGTCAGTAACGTGCAGTCATTTGTAATACTGGAAATTAATATCTAGAATCTGTTTTATTGTTTTGGTAATTCAAATAATTTCCTGTGCGTCTCTTTCCATAAACGAGGCATGAGGTGTCTAATTTTTTTTCCCATTTTTTTTTTCTTTTGATCTTCTGTGTATATAAAGGACATTTCCTGCATGACTACATAAGTGTTCCTTTTTGTCCCAGATTGCGGGAAGATTTGGATATTGGTTTCCCTAGTACCGTGTGCTCTGGGTCCTTCTGCTGATTACTCACGTCCTGCTTCTGCAATCTCATATATATAATTTTTCCATGTAGGCGGCCATTAAACTTTTATTTCAAACCCGTCACAAACCTTTGCCATTCTAGTTGTGCAAAAAAGACGTAAGCGGGTGTTTATCTTCCATAACAAAAACGTAAAGCAAAATACTAAGCGGGTCCAAGGATACAGATAGGCAGGGGTGGACTGATCATTTGGAAACTCGGGCACTGCCCGAGGGCCCGGGGTCAGTAGGGGGCCCCATGAGATGCCCCTGGTACCTTTTTCATAGGCTTTTTTGAGTTTGGGCAAGGACACAGGGGCCCCATGATCCCCTATTGCCCGGGGGCCCCATGAGTTGTCAGTCCACCCCTGCAGGTAGGTAAAGTTGTCTGCAAATCTCCACTTTCTCTATCAAGTTGGGGTACCCCCCTAAACGTCTCAATTGGAACATTAATGCAGGCCATAGATAGGTCAAAAATCGGGCGATTCTTCGGATGAAAAAAAAAACGTCCGATTTTTGCATTGTTAGTGGGTTAATTGGTCGGCCGTTTTTCGGGGTTTTGGCACATTTTTTTTATCGGTAAAGTTGGAAAAAAATCAGCCGATTTTGCCGATCAGCCGATTTTCCCGGCAATGATGGGCAAATCGGACGATCGTTTTACTGATTAAAAATCTAAAAATCTACGCATGAGCCATGACCTGCAAGAAGAAGAAAAAGAAGAAGAAAAAGAAGAAAAATTCCAGTCCGCTATTATATTTTATATGAAAAGTCTTGCGGTTGCAACAATGTATCCATTTGTATCCGAATAAAAACATCTGTATCCGAAATGGATACAAATGGATACATTGTTGCAACTGCAATACTTTTTCATGTCAGATATTATAGCGGAGCTCTCTGCAGAGACAGAAGTAATTAAATGCCGGCCGTAGACGGGACGAAAATTGGACGTTTTTTTTACAGTTGGTGGTAACGTCGGCCGATCGAATGACTGATTTTTCGTTTTTTTTTTTATAAAAAAAAGGCCGCTTTTCAACCCGTCTATGGCCTACATTTTTGGTATATTCATAAAAATTACGCATAGCTGTGCTTCCATTAAACCTGCGTAACTTTATACTGTGTGAATGCGCCAATATCGAGTGTTCTTCGGCTATATTCTCTGCAGATCGAATGTGTCATTGGGGAAAATACCGCATTATGGCCACTAGATGGCACTGACTATCCGAGGGAATGCGTGTGCTCCTTGCACCATCTAGTGGTCATAATGTGGTATTTTCCCGATACAGCTTACAGAAATGGTGACTAGTGTCTGCAAATGTGTTGTGGTCAACATTTCGGTGTTAATTATCTTCCTCCTTCCAGTACGGTAATCATTTTTTTGACTTGGGTCCCCACATTAAAAAGTTAGATTCCTGACATGGCCAGAATGTGCCTTTTTAGTGGCTATTTCTACATAAGGGAGTGTAGTCAGCATTTCTGCTGAACAAATAAAGATCTTAAGTCCCAGCTCTAAGCTCAGGCTTCTAACCCCACCCCTCCCCAGTGGTCCCCTCTACCCCTTGGAGGACCCTGTTGTATGTTTTACTTTTTTTTTCTGATTTATATACCTGCCTTTTTTGGAAGACCTTGGACACAGTGGATCCTCCTTGCCTTACAATCTTCTCCTGGTAGTGGTGTCATGTTTCACATGACTGTCCTATGCCTTTAAGTGTTCTCTATATTTTGTCTCTGCTCCTCCCTTTCCTCTGGATTAGTTCATGCTGTATAGATAGCTCCACCCCTTTTCCCAGTAAGGCATTTCAGCTTCTAACCTCATGTGATGAAGCAGGTCACATTATAATCTTTTGACCTATCAGATGGTCATTGTTGTAAGATTCTCTCAGTTTATGGAATAAACTTCACAAGTTCTACAAGGTGTCATCCGATCGAGTCACTGCCTGTGATATTCAACTAAGATTGGAGTTATCGCTATCTCATCACAACTGTAAGTTACAGAGATCACACTTTCAATGCTTAGATTGGAGAGACAGAACAAGTGGTCTTAGATGATGCAGAGAGCAGTGCTGCTATGAGAACATTGGCATCATTTAAACTGTGAATAAATGGCATCATGGTGATGTCCCCTCGGGGGCGGGCCCATACAGACCTACACTCACAGGATCTCCTCAGGGGCTGAGTTTCCTTTAACCCAGAAGACTGAGGACATCTTGTGGCGGAAAGAGGTTTTGCTATAGACCTCTTCTGGCTGAAGATGAATATTGCAGTCTAAGCAGCGTTCTCTATTATTGAACACCTGCTGTGCGTTTTGAATTTTTTAAATTTAAAGATTTTTCTTTTACCCGGAATTGGCCTTTTATTACCAAATTTAATTGTTAATTAATTATCCTAAAATCAAGAGCGGGCAGCACAGTGGCTAAATGGTTAGCACTTCCGCCTGGCAGTACTCGGGTCGTTGATTCAAATCCCAAGCACGGCACCACCTGCCTGGAGTTTGCATGTTCTCCCTGTACCTGCGTGGGTTTCCTCCGGTTACTCCGGTTTCCTCCCACCCTCCAAAGACATGCTGGTAGGTTATTTGGCTCCTGTCTAAATTGTCCCTAGTATGTGTATGTATGAATGTGAGTTAGGGACCTTAGATTGTACACCCCTCGGGGGCGGGGACTGATGTGAATGTACAATATATATGTAAAGCGCGGCGTACATTGATGGCTATATAAGTACCTGAAATAAATAAGAGTGTATTGGCTTTGATCAGACTTTCACTTTTTGGATAGGATCAGCAAATAGCAATACATTTTTTTTTGTGCAATGCTAAGCAGGAAGCAAGAGTCTACATATGTATCGAGTAAATCTGCCCGTGTGTGGGTATAGAATGACACTTTGGGGTTCATGTATAAAGAATTTGCTGTATGAATGTCAATCCCTTCACAGACGCTCCACGATTTTCACTGTAATCTTCCATATGTGTATATTTTTTTTTTGGTATCACCATCTAGTGGCAATAATGGGGTATTGTCCTGAAACACCTCAATCAGGGAAAATGCTGCATTATTGTCACTAGGTGGCACTGACGATCCTAGGAAATAAACCGATTAGAAAAATGACCAATGATTGACATACTCACAAAGCCAATCTTTTTTTATACACAGACCCCCATAGTGCATAGGTGTGAAACCAAGTCCCATGAGGCAGGGGCATCCCCTGGGACGATCTGACAACTCATGGGGCCCCCGGGCAATAGGGGATCATGGGGCCCCTGTATCCTAGCCCACACTCAAAAAAGCCTATGAAAGGTACCAAGGGCATCTCATGGGGCCCTCAACATACCCCGGGCCCTTGGGCAGTGCCCGACTGCCCAAATGGTCAGTGTGCCCCTGGGCGTCCCTAGGGTTGGTGTCACCCGGTGCGGTAACACTTGGTGACACCCCCTCCGACGATCCCCGCAGAATGGATAGGATCTGCGGATTGAGCATTATGGATCGGAGTCCGATCCATTATGCTCCCCAATCCGCGGATCCGATCCATCCTGCGGGGATCGTCGGCTTCCTTTACAACTTACCTTTTTGTGGAGCGGGTCCGGTGTCACCCCGTATAGGTTGCATGCCGACGATCCCCGCAGGATGGATCAGATCTGCGGATTGAGCATAATGGATCGGACTTTGATCCATTATGGCTCCCCAATCTGCAGATTCCATCTATCCTGCGGGGATCGTCGGCATGCAACCTACACGGGGTGACACCGGACCCGCTCCACAAAAAGGTAAGTTGTAAAGGAAGACGACGATCCCCGCAGGATGGATCCAATCGTCGGCTTTCTTTACATTTTACCTTTTCGTGGAGCGGGTCTGGTGTCACCCCGTGCGGTCGGTGTCACCCGGTGCGGGCAACACCCCCAGCACCTGCCCCGGGACACCACTGCCATGAGGCATTGCAAGATTGCCAGTTACAAGCATGATTCCCGAAAGCAGAGGCATGATGGGACTTGTAGTTTCGCAACAGCTGAAGGGCCGCCAGTTTGACACCCCTGCCATAGTGCAGTATAGTCACTTCCAGGGGCGGACTGACAACCCATGGGGCCCCCGGCAATAGGGGATCAATGGGGCCCCTGTATCCTTGCCCAAACTCAAAAAAGCCTATGATAAAGGTACCAGGGGCATCTCATGGGGCCCCCTACTGACACCGGGCCCTCAGGCAGTGCCCAAGTTTCCAAATGGTCAGTCCGCCCCTGGTCACTTGTGATTCTTCACAAAAAAAAGCGATAAATGCAGGGAGTTCCTTTTTTGAAAATGATCCAATGGAGCTGCAGACAGGTTCAGCTTTTGCTTACTTTTTGCGCTTGGCAGAGAGCCCAGTAGATGTTTATAGGGGATCCTCAGCGCGTCCAGAGCGTCTTCCCGCACATCAAACAAGCGCAATTCCTGCCGGGGAGGTTCTCGTTCCTGAAAAGACAGAAATACGCCATCATTAGACATTCCCTTCATATCCGGCATTGTATTCCCGGCTCATGGCAGAGAGTAACGTTCCCACCGGCGTCTGCTATAGAAATACTCGTCTCAGCCAACCAGGAGTGACGGTTTCATGTCCTTTTCCTCTATATTTATAGATTATTAAGCGTTTAGAATAAAAGAATATTAGATATAGAAAACCGAGAATAAAATAAAGTGTCTTGGATAGAAGGAGGAAGGGTTAGATCAGAGGTAGGTGGCCTTTCAGAGGTCGAGATCTACCTGGACAACAGGGAGGAAATGAAAGATCCCCGGAGGTATCAAGTCCTCAATAAAATCACAGCACGGTGACCTAGCCCCCCCCCATCCCCCACAGTAGTGTCCTCTGCCTCCCCATAGCAGTGTCCTTCCTCCCTTTACATCACCCCCCCCCCCATAGTGTCCTATGTCCCCATAGCAGTGTCCTTCCTCCCTTTACATCACCCCCCCCCACCATAGTATCCTATGTCCCCATAGCAGTGTCCTTCCTCCCTTTACATCACCCCCCCCCCCCATAGTGTCCTATGTCCCCATAGCAGTGTCCTTCCTCCCTTTACATCACCCCCCCCCACCATAGTATCCTATGTCCCCATAGCAGTGTCCTTCCTCCCTTTACATCACCCCCCCCCCCCCACCATAGTATCCTATGTCCCCATAGCAGTGTCCTTCCTCCCTTTACATCACCCCCCCCCCACCATAGTGTCCTATGTCCCCATAGCAGTGTCCTTTGAACAGGAGGGTCCTCTGCCCTTTCCTCTATAGCAGTGTCCTCTTTCTGACTTCACAGCACCCCACCACTGTAGTATCCTCTGAACCCCCATTGCAGTGTCCTGTGCCCCCCACAGCAATGCCCTCTGTCCCCTTAACCCCCCCCTCCACTGTACATAGCAGTGCCCTTCACCACCCCACTGTAGTCACCTCCACCCCCCCTCCACTTTAGTGTCCCCCCCCCCATATCAGTGTCCCCTTCAAACACAACCCCACTGTAGTGTCCTCTGCCCCCAAAGCAGTGTCAGCTATCCCTTTCAAACCCCCCCTCACTGTAGTGTCCTCTACCCCCCTCCAAAAGCAGTACCCTCTGTCCCCTTAACCCCCTTCCACTGTACTGCTGCTGCTGCTCCCATAGCAGTGCCCCCCATCCCCTTCACCCCCCCCCCCATTGAAGTGTCCTCTGCCCCCCCCCCCCAAAGCAGTGTCATCTATCCCTTTAAAACCCCCATCACTGTAGTGTCCTCTGCCCCATTCAAAAGCAGTGCCCTCCGTTCCCTTCACCCCCCCCCCTCCACTGTAGTGTCCTCTGCCCCCCCCAAAGCAGTGTCATCTATCCCTTTCAAACCCCCCCTCACTGTAGTGTCCTCTGCCCCCCTCCAAAAGCAGTGCCCTCCGTCCCCTTCACCCCCCCCTCACTGTAGTGTCCTCTGCCCCCCCCCCAAAGCAGTGTCATCTATCCCTTTCAAACCCTCCCTCACTGTAGTGTCCTCTGCCCCCCTCCAAAAGCAGTGCCCTCTGTCCCCTTCACCCCCCCCTCACTGTAGTGTCCTCTGCCCCCCTCCAAAAGCTGAGTCCTCTGTCCCCTTTGCCCCCGCTCACCATTGTAGTGTCCTCTGCCCCCTCCCCCCAATGCAGTGTTACCTTCACACCCCCCCACTGTAGTGTCCTTTGTCCCCTATACACCCCCCCCACCCACTGTAGTGTCCTCTGCCCCCTCACACATTCACTCCCTCAGCTGTAGTGTTCCCTGACCCACTGAATGCAGTGTCCTTTGTTCCCCCCGACTGTAGTGTCCCCTCACACCAGCGTGTAGGCAGCACCTACCTACCTTACAGAGCAGGAGGTGTCACAGTACTGGATAGCTACTGTAAGTAGCTGATCTAAACAGCTCCCTTGCTCTCTCTATGTGAAAGCAGTGGTCACTCTGCAGAGGTCCAACACTCCCCCTTACTTGGTCAGTCCTATACCTCTGCAATCCGCAAAGCTCCTGCTCTTCTGATTGGAGTGTTCTGGCTCTGACCCCTCAGGAGGTGTTTCGGACCTCTGCAGAGAGACCACTGCTTCTATGGAGACAGCTAGGGTCCTTCTATACTCTATGCTGGCAGAGGGCAGGCTAATATTTAAAGAAAGCAAACAGTAAGACTTCGCACGCTCTTTGGTTTGATGGTCCTGGAATGTGTTTAGCTAACCTAAATAAAGTTTAAAGCAGAGGTCTCCCAAACTTTCTAGACAAAGGGCAAGTTTACTGTCTTCCAGACTGTAGGGGGCCAGACCAAGGTCCAGACATCAGTGGGGAAAAAAACAATGCCCCATCTTTGGTGTCATAGGGAGGTATTGTGCCCCATCATTGGTGTCAGTGGAAGGAATTGTGCCCCACCATTGGTGTCAGTGGGGGGAATTGTGCCCCATTACTGTCAGTGGAGAGAATTGTGCCCCATTATTAGGTCAGTAGGGGGAATTGTGCCCCATTGTTGGGTCAGTGGGGATAATTGTGCCCCATTATTGGTGTCAGTGGGAATTGTGCCCCATTATTGTTGTGCCATTGGGAGGAATTGGGCCCCATTATTGTGTCATTGGGAGGAATTGTGCCCCATTATTGGTGTCAGTGGGGGGAATTGTGCCCCATTATTGGTGTCAGTGGGGGGAATTGTGCCCAATCATTGGTGTCAGTGGGGGGGGGGGATTGTGCCCCATCAGTGGGGTCATTGGGCCCCATTATTGGTGTCAGTGGGGGGAATTGTGCCCCATTATTGGTGTCAGTGGGGGGAATTGTGCCCAATCATTGGTGTCAGTGGGGGGAATTGTGCCCCATCAGTGGGGTCATTGGGCCCCAATATTGTGTCATTGGGAGGAATTGTGCCCCATTGTTGTGTCAGGGGGGGGGAATTGTGCCCCATTATTGGTGTCAGATGGGGGAACTGTGCCCAATCATTGGTGTCAGTGGGGGGAATTGTGCCCCATCAGTGGGGTCATTGGGCCCCATTATTGTGTCATTGGGAGGAATTGTGCCCCATTGTTGTGTCGGGGGGGAAATTGTGCCCCATTATTGGTGTCAGTGGGGGGAATTGTGCCCAATCATTGGTGTCAGTGGGGGGAATTGTGCCCCATCAGTGGGGTCATTGGGCCCCATTATTGTGTCATTGGGAGGAATTGTGCCCCATTGTTGTATCGGGGGGGAATTGTGCCCCATTATTGGTGTCAGTGGGGGGAATTGTGCCCAATCATTGGTGTCAGTGAGGGGAATTGTGCCCCATCAGTGGGGTCATTGGGCCCCATTATTGTGTCATTGGGAGGAATTGTGCCCCATTATTGGTGTCAGTGGGGGGAATTGTGCCCAATCATTGGTGTCAGTGGGGGGAATTGTGCCCAATCATTGGTGTCAGTGGGGGGAATTGTGCCCCATCAGTGGGGTCATTGGGCCCCAATATTGTGTCATTGGGAGGAATTGTGCCCCATTGTTGTGTCAGGGGGGGGGAATTGTGCCCCATTATTGGTGTCAGTGGGGGGAATTGTGCCCCATCAGTGGGGTCATTGGGCCCCGTTATTGTGTCATTGGGAGGAATTGGGCCCCATTGTTGTGTCAGTGGGGGGGGGGATTGTGCCTTGTGCCCCATAATTGGTGTCAGTTGGTTGAATTGTGCCCGAAGGGCCAGATAAAAGCAAGAAAAGGGACGCAGTTTTGAAACCACTGGCTTAAAGGTCAAGCTTACCTCTCCTCACAAAGCAGAATATACAGGTCTGTAGGAAATGATGGAGAATAAAAATAACATACACATACTTACAGGTTGAACTGGAAGGACCAGTTCTTTATTTTCTTTTCAGCTTCATATATTATGTAACACTTTAAATAAGTTTGTCCTTTAACCATGCCCCCCCTCCTCCTCCCCCACCTTTGAATGCAGCCTATCTGGAAAAATGCATACTTTCCACCACATGATCACAATATTACCTACGGCTCTACTACCACAGCCTTGCAAAAAAAAAAAAAAAAAGCCCGGTCCTCGTCCTGCAGCACCCATGTGCACCCCGTGGCCCCATTCTTTCATGCTCCTGGTGGCCTCCAGCCATCAAGCAGGGTATGGGCTAGTAGTGGGGTCACAGGGGGGGCATGTGCGCAGCAGGAACAGGACCGGGCTGGGGAGTTTTTGTTGCAAAGGTTGTGTGCAGCGAAGAGTCTGAGCTGAATATATATATACAGTTGTGGCCAAAATTATTCAACCCCCAATGCTGTAAAGGGGTTTAGGGACTATAGTGTACATTTGGAATTGTATTCAGAATCAAATCCTACAAGGACGTTGTAACTACCCAAATGCAACTAAAATGACATCAATTGTTTATGTAATACAGTAGTAAATGGTTCTTATGTGGTTTCTTCATTGCCACAATTATTCAACCCCTTAAAGACTACCACTCTGAAGAACAGAGGTTCATACAGGTGCTTTCCATCAGGTATTGAAAACACCTGTGGATGTCACCGAGCAGCAATCAAGCATAATAAGCACCAATTAGGCAGCTTTAAAATGACTGTGATACTCAGCTCCTTCTAGACATTTACTGGTGTGGTTACAAACATGGTGAAGGCAAGAGAATGGTCCAGGAAGACAAGAGAAGAGGTGATTTCTCTTCACAGGAAGGGCAATGGCTATAAGAAGATTGCAAAGATGTTAAACATACCAAGAGACACCTTAGGAAGCATCATTCGCAAATTCAAGGCAAAGGGCACTGTTGAAACGCTACCTGGTCGTGGCAGAAAGAAGATGCTGACTTCGACTGCTGTGCGCTACCTGAAGCGTAGAGTGGAGAGAAGTCCCCGTGTGACTGCTGAGGAACTGAGAAAAGATTTGTCAGATGTGGGTACAGAAGTTTCAGCCCAGACAATAAGACGCACACTGCGTAATGAAGGCCTCCGTGCCAGAACTCCCAGGCGTACCCCCTTGCTGTCTCCAAAGAATAAGAAGAGTCGACTGCAGTATGCCAAAAGCCATGTGGACAAACCACAAAAGTTGTGGGATAGTGTTCTGTGGACTGATGAAACAAAATTAGAACTGTTTGGGCCCATGGATCAACGCTATGTTTGGAGGAGGAAGAACAAGGCCTATGATGAAAAGAACACCTTGCCTACTGTGAAGCATGGTGGAGGGTCAATCATGCTTTGGGGCTGTTTTGCTTCTGCAGGTACAGGGAAGCTTCAGCGTGTGCAAGGTACCATGAATTCTCTTCAGTACCAGGAGATATTGGATGGAAACGTGATGCAGTCCGTCACACACCTGAGGCTTGGGAGACGTTGGACCTTTCAACAGGACAATGATCCCAAGCATACCTCCAAGTCCACTAGAGCATGGTTGCAGAGGAAAGGCTGGAACATTTTGGAGTGGCCATCGCAGTCACCAGACTTAAATCCGATTGAGAACCTCTGGTGGGACTTAAAGAAAGCAGTTGCAGTGCGCAAGCCTAAGAATGTGACTGAACTGGAGGCCTTTGCCCATGAAGAATGGGCGAAGATACCCGTAGATCGCTGCAAGACACTTGTGTCAAGCTATGCTTCACGTTTAAAAGCTGTTATAACTGTAAAAGGATGCTGTACTAAGTACTAAGATTGAATGTCACTTGGGGGTTGAATAAAACTGATAATGCTGTGAGCACAGAAAAGACATTTGTGGTTATTTCATTATAACTGTTATGTTATATTTGTCTGACCTACAAGTGCCTCTTTAATGTAAATGTAAGCAAGATGACTGAATGATCAAAAGCAATGTCAAACTGGCCAAAACACTCAATTTCAGTGGGGGTTGAATAATTTTGGCCACAACTGTATATAGTATATGTGTGTATATGTATATATATATATATTTATATACACACACACACTTGAGTAGCAAATTAAAAAAAAAAAAAAAAAATTTATGTAAAAATATATATAATATATATATTTTTTAAATAAATATATATATATCCACTTTGTACGAGATGAATTTGGACTCCTTAAAGGGTGACTCCAGGTATTTACCATACCACCCAGCTAAAATCCCCCCTGGTATTTTTTTTTTTTTTTATAAAGCCTCCCATACGTACAAAGTTTTTTAGCTGGTCTGGTGATGTCACAGCAGCTTCCTCTTCTTTCTCTGCCGGCGGCACTAGGTGGTCCTCGTGTTGTGTTGCAGTAGCGGCACTCAGTCCTCGAGTACTATGATTCCAGCCTGAGTGATGATGTGCCCCCTGGGGGGAGTGTAAACGACAGGCTGAGCTCACAGGAAATGGGCTTAGTGCAAAACTAACACAATTTTTGGTAAAATATAAAAAAAAGATGAGGTTGAGTCGAGCAAATTGATACCAAACATGTCAAGTCCTAAAATTGCACTTGAAATAGCAAAACGTTGTCCGTAGGTGATGAGTGAACTATGGCCCAAGAATGATTGCTCTCCAAAGTGCGCAACGACACCTCAAATGTGTCATTCACATTGACGTTTACCCCTCGCCCTGCGCTGTGCTTTTTAGATGGGGTTTGTACAGGGGTGCTTAAAAAAATTTTCATAATTTTTTTTTTATTTTATTTAAAGTTTCTCTTTTTCTTTTCTCTTTTCTTTACTTCTTTCTTTTCTTATTTTCTCTCTTTTCTTTTCACTTTGCTTTTCTCTTATTTTCTCCTTTTCTTTTCTCTTGTCTTTACTTTCTTCTTCTTTTTTCTTTTTGTCTTACTTAACTTTATTTCCTTTTCTCTCATTTTATCTTTTTCTTTTCTTTTCTCCTTTTTCGCTTCTCTTTTTTTTCTTTTCTATTGTTCTTTTTTTTCCTCTTTTCTGTTTTCTTTTTTTTCTCTCTCTTTTCTCTACTCTTCTCTGTTTTTCTCTCTTCTTTTCTCTTTTCTTTTTTTCTGTGTTGTTTTTTTCTTTTCTTCGTTTTTAACTTTATTGCTATCACAAGTGATCTAACAAGTCCCCTATGGGATAGCATGGGCACAGGCGACTCCTCTTTATGAAGACATTGGGGGTCTATTAGATTCCCAATGTCTCCCCTGCCCTCTAATGCAGCTACTCAAGCACAGATTCTGCTTAATTAGCTGCATCCTCATCTACACTAGCCAAGAAATGTCTTTTTTTTCTTCTTTTTTAACTTTATTGCTATCACAAGTGGTCTAATAAGTCCCCTATGTGATAGCATTGGCAGGTGACTCCTCTTTATGAAGACATTGGGGGTCTATTAGATTCCCAATGTCTTCCCTGCCCTCTAATGCAGCTACTCAAGCACAGATTGTGCTTGAATAGCTGCATCCTTGTCTACACTAGCCAAGGAATGGCTTTTTTTCCCTTTTTTAACTTTATTGCTATCACAAGTGGTCTAACAAGTCCCCTATGTGATAGCATTGGCAGGTGACTCCTCTTTATGAAGACATTGGGGGTCTACTAGATTCCCAATGTCTCCCCTGCCTGCACCCTGAAAACCCTCCTCTTCAGGGAAGCCTACCCCAACCTCACCTAACACCCGACCTCACCTAACAACTAACAACCTCCACTCCTCCCGCCACTCCATCCCCCACAGCCATCTCCTCCTGTGCCACCTTCCCCTCCCTCCTAGACTGTAAGCTCGAAAGAGCAGGGCCCTCGAACCCCTCGTGTAGTGTATTGTTACTGTCTTGTCTCATGTTCTGTCCCCCTCGCTACTGTACAGCGCTGAGCATACCCTTTGGTGCTATATAAATACTGTATAATAATAATAATAATAATACTCAAGCACAGATTCTGCTTGATTAGCTGCATCCTCATCTACACTAGCCAAGGAATGGCTTTTTTTTCTTCTTTTTGTAACTTTATTGCTATCACAAGAGGTCTAACAAGTCCCCTATGTGATAGCATGGGCACAGGTGACTCCTCTTTATGAAGATATTGGGAGTTTATTAGATTCCCAAAGTCTTCTCTGCCCTCTAATGCAGCTACTCAAGCACAGATTCTGCTTGATTAGTTGCATCCTCATCTACACTAGCCAAGGAATGGCTTTTTTTTTTTCTTTTTTTAACTTTATTGCTATCAAAAGTGGTCTAACAAGTCCCCTATGTGATAGCATGGGCACAGGTGACTCCTCTTTATGAAGGCATTGGGAGTCTATTAGATTCCCAATGTCTTCCCTGCCCTCTAATGCAGCTACTCAAGCACAGATTGTGCTTTAATAGCTGCATCCTTGTCTACACTAGCTAAGGAATGACAGCTGTGACTCCAAATGCTATGCAATTCATGTTGCTTCGGGGATCGTAGGTCTCCCTGAGTTCCTCCTGCTCTCACTCTACGAACAATTTCCTGGAGGAACAGGAAAGTCTGGGAACCACTGATAGTGCAGCCATTGTGGGGCGTAGAGCCCTATAAAACTGATCATCACAGCAGCTTTCTCTTCTTTCTTTGGTGGCAGCTTTGGGTGACCCTCATGTAGCATTAAACCATAATCACAACAGCTGGTGGCCATTTTGGAAACTGGAAAATTTGCATTTTTTTGCCAATCAATGCCTAATGATGTTTGCTTACATGTGAGCAGGGGCGGACTGACAACTCATGGGGCCCCCGGGCAATAGCGGATCATGGGGCCCCTGTGTACTCACCCACACTCAAACCACAGCCAAAAAAGCCTATGAAAGGTACCAGGGGCATCTCATGTGGTCCCCTACTGACCCCGGGCCCTCGGGCAGTGCCCGAGTTTCCAAACGGTCAGTCCGCCCCTGCATGTGAGTGCAACCGTACCTTAATTAAATGTTGTGACTATGGTTTTATAGTAGGTGAAGCGCTCTTTCTTTGCATGTTTTCTACTACAAGTCCAAGCCTCATCCTGAGTGGTTTAGCTACCCAAATTAAGGTCCGTTGTTGGAAGATTTTTATCTGATGTTTTGGAGATCTGGAGGAGGATTCGAGTATCCGGCTTTCTGGATCGTTTCAACAAAGCGCGACTGACCACTCTTAACATGGGTCATGCCTTTCTGGTAAGCCTGTAGTAGTGGTTGGTGACACCACAACTGTCCTTGGATTTCTTTTGCTTCATCACAACCTCTGCGACTTTTCTTTCATTTTTGGATGGACTATAATTTTTGATACACTTTTCGCTGTTTCTTTATGATTATTTGTCACTTTTTTTTAAGCGCTGCACTTTTATGTATTATTGTGGATTTCCTGGTATCTGGGTTTTTGTGTTCAGCTGCTATATAGTTCACAACTCATTTTTTGATTATTTATTGTGGTTTTTATTAGCGCAAGTTTATATATCGTATTTTTTGCTCCATAAGATGCACTTTTTTCCCCCCAAAAAAGGGGGGAAATGTCAGTGCGTCTTATGGAGCGAATATGGAGCGGCCGGGCCGGTATTTCCACCGCCGCCGTGTCAGAATACCGGGCCGGCCGCTCAGCTCTGCAGCGGGACCTTATGGAGATGACTGCTGACCTTTGGGGAGGGGGGGGGGGGAGCGGGTATCTGAATTTGACAGATACCCGCTCTTACTTCTGCGGAGTTGTTCTTTGATCTTACCTGTTCCTCTATCCAGCCGCGCGCTGTCTTCCCGGCTTCTGTAGTGTGGGCATGACAGCCGGGTGCCAAGAGCGCATGCGCAAGAAGCGGTGCTTTTTGTGAATGGTAAGGTGGTACCTGGGACACATGACAGATCCCAGAAGCCGCCGGACCAATCACAAAGCGCAAGTGCTTCTCGCTCATGCGCACTGGGCACCCGGCTGTCATGCCGAGCGCCCACACTACAGAAGCTGGGAAGACAGCGCGCGGCTGGATAGAGGAACAGGTGAGATCAAAGAACAACTACGCGGAAGTAAGAGCGGGTACCTGTCAAATTCAGGTACCCGCTCCCCCCCCTCCCCAAAGGTCAGCAGTCATCTCCTGTACTGTCCGCAGTCTCTGGTCATCCCTGTACTGTCCGCAGTCTCTGGTCATCTCCTGTACTGTCCGCAGTCTCTGGTCATCCCCTGTACTGTCCGCAGTCTCTGGTCATCCCTGTACTGTCCGCAGTCTCTGGTCATCCCTGTACTGTCCGCAGTCTCTGGTCATCTCCTGTACTGTCCGCAGTCTCTGGTCATCCCCTGTACTGTCCGCAGTCTCTGGTCATCCCTGTACTGTCCGCAGTCTCTGGTCATCTCCTGCACTGTGTCCGCAGTCTCTGGTCATCTCCTGCACTGTGTCCGTAGTCTCTGGTCATCTCCTGTACTGTCCGCAGTCTCTGGTCATCTCCTGTACTGTCCGCAGTCTCTGGTCATCTCCTGTACTGTGTCCGCAGTCTCTGGTCATCTCCTGTACTGTCCGCAGTCACTGGTCATCTCCTGTACTGTATCTGCAGTCTCTGGTCATCTCCTGTACTGTGTCCGCAGTCTCTGGTCATCTCCTGTACTGTGTCCGCGGTCTCTGGTCATCTCCTGTACTGTATCTGCAGTCTCTGGTCATCTCCTGTACTGTGTCCGCAGTCTCTGGTCATCTCCTGTACTGTGTCCGCGGTCTCTGGTCATCTCCTGTACTGTATCTGCAGTCTCTGGTCATCTCCTGTACTGTGTCCGCAGTCTCTGGTCATCTCCTGT
Source organism: Staurois parvus (assembly GCF_062004578.1). Taxonomy (NCBI): domain Eukaryota; kingdom Metazoa; phylum Chordata; class Amphibia; order Anura; family Ranidae; genus Staurois; species Staurois parvus. Next base: position 156,063 of record NW_028319514.1, on the reverse strand, counting down.
ACTGTGTCCGCGGTCTCTGGTCATCTCCTGTACTGTCCGCAGTCTCTGGTCATCTCCTGTACTATGTCCACAGTCTCTGGTCATCCCTGTACTATGTCAGCAGTCTCTGGTCATCTCCTGTACTGTCCGCAGTTTCTGGTCATCTCCTGTACTGTGTCCGCAGTCTCTGGTCATCCCTGTGCTGTCCGCAGTCTCTGGTCATCCCTGTACTATGTCAGCAGTCTCTGGTCATCTCCTGTACTGTGTCCGCAGTCTCTGGTCATCTCCTGTACTGTGTCCGCGGTCTCTGGTCATCTCCTGTACTATGTCTGCGGTCTCTGGTCATCTCCTGTACTGTGTCCGCAGTCTCTGGTCATCTCCTGTACTGTGTCCGCAGTCTCTGGTCATCTCCTGTACTATGTCCGCAGTCTCTGGTCATCCCTGTACTATGTCAGCAGTCTCTGGTCATCTCCTGTACTGTCCGCAGTTTCTGGTCATCTCCTGTACTGTGTCCGCAGTCTCTGGTCATCCCTGTGCTGTCCGCAGTCTCTGGTCATCTCCTGTACTGTGTCCGCAGTCTCTGGTCATCTCCTGTACTATGTCCGCAGTCTCTGGTCATCCCTGTACTATGTCAGCAGTCTCTGGTCATCTCCTGTACTGTCCGCAGTTTCTGGTCATCTCCTGTACTGTGTCCGCAGTCTCTGGTCATCCCTGTGCTGTCCGCAGTCTCTGGTCATCCCTGTACTATGTCAGCAGTCTCTGGTCATCTCCTGTACTGTGTCCGCAGTCTCTGGTCATCTCCTGTACTGTGTCCGCAGTCTCTGGTCATCTCCTGTACTATGTCCGCAGTCTCTGGTCATCTCCTGTACTATGTCCACAGTCTCTGGTCATCCCTGTACTGTCCGCAGTCTCTGGTCATCTCCTGTACTGTCCGCAGTCTCTGGTCATCTCCTGTGCTGTCCGCAGTCTCTGGCCATCCCTGTACTGTGTCCGCAGTCTCTGGTCATCTCCTGTACTATGTCTGCAGTCCATTAGTTGAGAATTTTTTTTTCCTGTTTTCTGCCTCTAAAACCTAGGTGCGTCTTATGGTCAGGTGCGTCTTATGGAGCGAAAAATACGGTATATATTTTTACTTTTAGAAATATATTTACTGAGAAAAATGGTGGCTTGTTCTTACTTTTTTTTTAACCATTTTGTATATAATTTTCTTTACATGAGGGGAAACGAAAAAAAGAGAAACTGGAGTTAGACTTTAAGATGTGATCTACAGCTCTGTTACCTGCAGGTAAGGATCGGAGGGATCGGGGCAGATATTTTCAGGCGGAGATTTGGTCACCATGATGACGCAAACTGTCAAACATGCCACAGACAGAACTTTCCACGCATGGAACCTCCTCATCTTCCAGATTCACTCTGTTGGTTCTCGTCTCTAAAGGAGAAAAATAGATCTGTGATCCACAACCTCCAACACATAAAATATTAAAGATGCACAGAGCGTTTTAAAATTGCAATTATTTTTTAATGGTTTACAATCTTCCTTTTGAAGCGGAACTCCAGGCAAACAGATAATTACAGAGATAACCCAAATGGAAGAAAATATATTTTAAATATATTTTAAAAACATTCTTACCAAATATATTGCCATATATTGGAAATGCTACAATTTTGGCCATATTCAATAAATAAATATAAATAATATATATATATTTAGAGATAAAGATACCAAACATAGCGTACCCTTGTCACTCAGGATAAAAGAGACTGCTTCTTCTCTCTTGTAGGTACTAATATAGTGATGTAAGGTCTTGTGTGACTCATATTAAACTGATCTATCCGAATATATACTTCATAGTAATGTGCCCAGTTCCTGCTGAAGTTTATGAATTGTATGAAAAATGACTCATGTGGAATGTACGTTTTATGACACGCTCTGCCCTAATGGCCTCACAGGTCATGACTGACTGAGTTATTGTTTTACGATCGGGCAGAGGAAAGTGGTTTTCAAGCAGACCCCCTGGAACCAGACTAGCAGTTTACAGCCCTGGAGCTGATCTGTGTTTTATTTAGGATAAGAGATCCTTTAGACCTCCGTAAAACCTATAGCTATGCATTCCATGGAAAAGGGAGGACAGGAGAGAACATGGCTGAGACCTAGTAAGATTGGCTGTCACATACAGCGTCCATGCCTCTATGGCGCACAATTGTCACAACAACTTCTTCTACAAACGTTACAGTGGCCAGCGGAAACGGTGGTCCAAGAGGGGTATCGAGAGACTGCAGTGTACCTCCACCATGCAGCAGCGGACGACGGGGAACCAGACGTGCCCGATAATCAACCTCTCCTCAAGACTCATTACCAATGGTGATTCAAGACTTCTTTCCAAGGGCCTTTTCATTTTTGCCATACTAGCAGACTGAACAAATTTGACTTTGAAAGAGAGATGTTCAAATTTGAATGGACACTGAAAATTTAAGCAATTCTTCCATACACACCCCAACCCACAGTCCACAACGATGACCCCTTTTAAGCTTAAAAGTACATTTATATCTCCATGACGGTTTATTTCTATCAATAACTATCCACAGACAATCAAATATGATGTCTTCAAAAACATCCCCAGGAATAACCGCACTAACTTGAGTTCTGAGGAATGTGTGGCACTAAAGTCCATGAGGGATGATAAAAACATTATAAAACCGTGGACAAGGGTGGGGGGTATTGTGATCATGAATTACATGGACTATAGGGATGGTATGCTCTTCATGTTGGTGGACACTACGAGCTACGTGGTATTAAAGAGGGATCCCATACATGGCACTAGGAATGGTCTGGTCTGCTGAACCTGATTGACATTGGGCAAACTAACAGTTGGATAACCGATGGAATTGCTGATTGTTTGCTCATTGACTATCCCCATATGCCGATGATCTACGGACTACCAAAAATCAATAAGGGGACCACTCCCCTAAAGTTAAGACATATTGTTTCTGAGGCTATTACCCAACCATTGGCCCAGTTTATAGATTCTCATTTGTAACCCCTTGTCAAGAAGCTACCAGCCTACATTCGTGATACCAATGACTTTCTAGATGAACTAAGGGTTTTTCCCTCATTTCAAGAAGGATGGAAATTAGCCGTGAAGGACATTACATCTCTTTATACATGCATACCCAATGACGCAGGTTTACATGCACTTGGACATTTTCTTGGACACTGTCTTACCATACAAATATATACTTGAATACCTTGAGTTTATTCTTGCTAATAATTATTTCAAATTTGAAGGCAAGGCATACACCCAGATCCGAGGTACTGCCATGGGCAGCTCCCTCTGTCGCAAACCTGTTTGTGGGATACATGGAGAAATGTCACATATACCCATCCACTTTGTCCACTTAACATGTGAAGGGCTGGATGAGGTATATCGATGACATCTTTCTTATCTGGTCTGGCAGTTATATTGATTTCTGCACATTTGTTGACTCCCTGAATTACTTTTTTCCAGGGATGTGTGTATGTATGTATATATATGTGTGTATTTTCAATGCATTTACAATTTTTTTTTTATCATGTCCCTGTACAGTACTATGCCTTTAAAGTGCACATTATAGAGAATTTTGAACAGAAGACCTTTTTTTGACTTTTTTTCTGACCTTCAGAATGGATTAAAATTGATTTTCAATGCATTTATGAACTTTTTTTTTTTTAATCATGTCCCTTTTAGGCCTTTAAAGTGCACTTTATAAAGAGTTTGGAACAGATAAAAGACTTTTTTTTTTTTTTTTACTTTTTCTGACCTCCAGAACAGATTAATTGGTTTTCAATGCAATCCTATGGGAAACCGCGATTCAGTTTACAAATTTTTTACAATACGAAAAGTCCCGAGGAACGAATTAAATTTGTAAACCGAGGTACGCCTGTATGTATTTATCCGTTTTGTTTGCTTCTTATCTTGCAACCAGCAAATTTATTTTCTAGATACCAGCAGCCTAATCTATTGCTTTATCAGTCACCTTGCAGTAATCTTGTTCTGTACTGAGACGGGTACAGTCGGAGAATTTGTAATTTCTATTCAGAATCCTGAAGTGACCCTGCAGTTTTAGAGTTTTTTTTTTTGTTTGTTTTTTTTCCTTTATTTTAAGCTGGTGATCCAGCCAGTAAGTTTGTCATTTTTTTAACTTCTTTCAACAGACCAAGCTGTCCAGACAAAGTGTCAGAGGGTTGAGACAAACCATTGACTACTGGCAGGGGTGCTTACAATGATCAGCTTTTATTAATGTAAAACCTTTATCCTAAAAGAAAAAAAAATGTTTACTATAAGTGCTTAAAAAGTGTTAGCTGCAGTTCAGCTTTAATGTGTTAGTGTATCTAAATCTGCTAGTGCATCTAACACTCCCTAGACTGACAATGTAGCTGTCCAAAGATGTCCCTATTGCTCCTCCATCCAAAGTGTAGGCACCCTAATATAGAGACTTTCATATTTGGAAATGGGGATGGTAGGCGCTAACTGTACCAGTACAGTGTTAGTCCACCTGGTGAGCTGAAAACACAATCAAAAGCATGGTTCATAGGGACAGAATGAGAGCCATGCTGGCAGAATCAGAGATTCACATGCTGGAATCCGTACCATGCTATCAGAGTCAGAAATTCACATAGATGAGGTCAGAACCATGCTGGCAGAGTCGGCGATTCACATGGGCAAGGCCAGAGATTCAAATGGACAAGGTCAGAACCATGCTGGCAGAATTGGAGATTCACATGGACAAGGTCAGAACCATAGTGGCAGAATCGGAGATTCACATGGACAAGGCCAGAGATTCAAATGGACAAGGTCAGAACCATGCTGGCAGATTTGGAGATTCACATGGACAAGGTCAGAACCATGCTGGCAGAATTGGAGATTCACATGGACAAGGTCAGAACCAAGCTGGCAGAGTCAGACATTTACATGGACAAGGTCGGAGATTCAAATGGACAAGGTCAGAACCATGCTGGCAGAATTGGAGATTCACATGGACTAGGTCAGAACCATGCTGGCAGAGTCAGAGAATCACATGGGCAAGGCCAGAGATTCAAATGGACAAGGTCAGAACCGTGCCTTCAGAAATGGAGATTCACATAGACAAGGTCAGAACCGTGCTGGCAGAATTGGAGCTTCACATGGACAAGGTCAGAACCATGCTGTCAAAATCAAAGATTCATACAGACGAGGGTAGAGATTCACGCGGATGAGGCCAGAACCATGCTGACAAAACTGGAAACAGATTTTCAGGAAAAGAATGAAAAGCAAGTTAGCACAGTTGGATTGAAAGGGAATGGGCAGGGGCGGACTGACCATTTGGACACTTGGGCACTGCCCGAGGGTCCGGGGTCAGTAGGGGGCCCCATGAGATGCCCCTGGTACCTTTCATAGGCTTTTTTGGGTGTGGTTTAAGTGTGGGCGAGGACACAGGGGCCCCATGATCCCCTGTTGCCCAGGGGCCTCATGAGTTGTCAGTTCACCCCTGGGAATGGGTTAGAGATGCTGGCACAACCCGAATCAGAATCGCAGGGACAGAATCGGCCAGGAATGGGTTACAGTAGAGGTATCCAACCTGCAGCCCAACACAAATTTTGTAAACTTACTCAAAACATTTTTTTTTTTTAAACAATTTGTAAAAATGCGTTTACACTTACTGAACACATTGGGCTCTTTACTAGGCTTTATCTTCCAGGACACTCCTGCCATAGTATGACTACTACACCAGTCGCTCGTGAGGCTCATGCAAGTTGCTGCATCTCTTCCTTTACATTTCTAATTCTTGGTGTACATACATGGAAACTGTGTTGCCGTCACCTTTTTGGACATCAGCAGACTTCACGAATCCTCGTATAGATAACAAAAACAATCCGTAAGGTACTCGGGCCGGGACCGTTCCGTACAAGCGAGCCTGAGCATGCAAAGCAATGAGGAGGAAGTAACTGCTAGAAGTAGGGGATGCAGAACCGTATCTGTGAAGCCTCCCTGTAACCGCAGCAAAAGCGGAACTGACACATTCAGTAGCGATTTGCCTAATATTGGGCTGCTTACATCACGCTGCTACTCTTTTCAGTCCAACACTTTCCCATGTCTGGCTGAGATCTGCTCATACACATTCCACATGTTATTCAAAAAGTTTTAAAAGGGGCTCCTGCTCAAGGCTTCCTCCCCCCCTGCACGTGCAGGATCAGGTGTTTCATCGATGTTGAGCTAGTCCTGACAGCCCTCCTCTGAAACTGGTTTGCCATACGGATCACGTAAATGCAGTCCGGTCTAGAGGACAGCATATAAAAACATATAAAGCCATTTATAACTCTGCCCCAAATTACATCACCGATCTTGTCTCCAAATATTATTATTATTATACAGGATTTATATATTAATATTATACAGGATTTATATTATTATTATTATTATTATACAGGATTTATATATTAATATTATACAGGATTTATATTATTATTATTATTATTATACAGGATTTATATATTATTATTATTATTATACAGGATTTATATTATTATTATTATACAGGATTTATATATTATTATTATTATTATTATTATACAGGATTTATATTATTATTATTATTATACAGGATTTATATATTATTATTATTATTATTATACAGGATTTATATTATTATTATTATTATTATACAGGATTTATATTATTATTATTATTATAATACAGGATTTATATATTATTATTATACAGGATTTTTGGTGCCAACAGTTTGCTCAGCGCTTTACAATATAACGGGAGACAATACAGCAACAATACAGTTCAATACAAGAGGGATAGGAGGGCCCTGATCCTTGGATCACCCAAACTGTCCTCCCACGACCTCCAGCTCTCTAGCTCCCTTGTCTCCTCCTCCCATGCTCGTCTTCAGGACATCTCCAGAGCCTCCCCCATCCTCTGGAACTCTCTACCCCAATTTATCAGACTATCGCCTACTCTGCCCACTTTCAGGCGATCTCTGAAAACCTCTCTCTTCAGGGAAGCCTATCCCGCCTTCAGCTAGTTACATACATAGTTAGTCTGGCTGAAAAAAGACAAAATTTCATTCAGTTCAACCACAGAAAAAAAAAAAAAAGTTATAATTCTACACCCACAGTTGATCCAGAGGAAGGCAAAAAAAACAGCAAAGCTAATAACGGAATCTTCTATTCCTCCTATCAGTCCATCCCCCACAGTTACTACCTTTTGTACCACTAGCCCCTCCCTCCTAGATTGTAAGCTCCCAGGATCAGGGCCCTCCTATCCCTCTTGTATTGAACTGTATTGTTGCTGTATTGTCTCCCGTTATATTGTAAAGTGCTGAGCAAACTGTTGGCGCCATAAATCCTGTATAATAATAATAATGAGTAAGGTATTGTGTGAATGAAACTCATTAGTGTTGCTGGTCTTCTGGACAGGGCTGGGTCTAGCAGGGGCGGACTGACCATTTGGAAACTCGGGCACTGCCCAAGGGCACAGGGTCAGTAGGGGGCCCCATGAGATGCCCCTGTGTCCTTGCCCAAACTCAAAAAAGTCTATGAAAAAGGTACCTATGTCCGTTTACATCAGGAGTCCTCAGTCCTTCTCTACATCATGACTACTAATCAGAGTCCCCCTTTACATCAAGTGTCCCCATCAGAGTGCCCCCTTTACATCAAGTGTCCCCATCAGAGTGCCCCCTTTACATCAGGTGTCCTCATCAGAGTGCCCCCTTTACATCAGGTGTCCCCATCAGAGTGCCCCCTTTACATCAGGTGTCACCGTCAGAGTGCCCCGTACATCAGGTGTCACCATCAGAGTGCCCCCTTACATCAGTTTCCCTAACAGAGCCCCTCCTTGAATAAATTGTCCTCATAAGAATGTTCCCTCACATCTGATCAGTTATCCCCATCAGAGTGCCCCCTTACATCAGGTGTCCCCATCAGAGTGCCCCCTTACATCAGCTGTCCCCATGAGTGCACCCTTACATCAGGTGTCCCCATCAGAGTGCACCCTTACATCAGCTGTCCCCATCAGAGTGCCCCCTTACATCAGCTGTCCCCATGAGTGCCCCCTTACATCAGGTGTCCGCATCAGAGTGCCTCCATACATGGATTGCTCCCATCAGAATGCCCCCTTACATCAGGTGTCCCCATCAGAGTGCCCCCTTACATCAGGTGTCCCCATCAGAGTGTCCACTTACATCAGGTGTCCCCATGAGTGCCCCCTTACATCAGGTGCCCCCTTACATCAGGTGTCCGCATCAGAGTGCCTCCATACATGGATTGCCCCCATCAGAGTGCCCCCTTACATCAGGTGCCCCCATCAGGTGCCCCCTTACACCAGGTGCCCCCATCAGAGTGCCCTGTACATGGATTGCCCCCAGCAGAGTGCCTCCTTACATCAACCTTCTGCATCAAACTGGCTCATGGATCAATGGATGTGCTCTCAGAGGGGGGCACAATCTGCCCCAGCACTCTCCTAGATCCGGCCCTGCCCTTTTTTTCAAATACATTCTTCAGATTGTTTTTAACATTTTCACTTTCGCATATATTTTTACATATATTTATAAATGCATTCCAAAAATGTAGATTTGTATGTTTAAAGACAAACAGTATATTATTAAAAATATTTTTCACATATTTTGTAATAAAAATGCATTTCAACATACAGTGTATATATATATCATATTTTTTTCTATTCAAATATATTGAATACGTCCAAGGTTGTAGTATTTCAAATATATTTTTCTTCCATATGGGTTGTTTTACTGTAGAAAGTTACAGAGGGCCACGCACAAAGGGCCCCCCGTGGGACACAGCTGGCATTCTCCAAGTTGCAGAGGGCCACGCACAAAGGGTCCCCCGTGGGACACAGGTGGCATTCTCCAAGTTACAGAGGGCCACGCACAAAGGGCCCCCCGTGGGACACAGGTGGCATTCTCCAAGTTACAGAGGGCCACGCACAAAGGGCCCCCCGTGGGACACAGGTGGCATTCTCCAAGATACAGAGGGCCACGCACAAAGGGCCCCCCGTGGGACACAGGTGGCATTCTCCAAGATACAGAGGGCCACTCACAAAGGGCCCCCGTGGGACACAGGTGGCATTCTCCAAGATACAGAGGGCCACGCAAAAAGGGCCCCCCGTGGGACACAGGTGGCATTCTCCAAGTTACAGAGGGCCACGCACAAAGGGCCCCCCGTGGGACACAGGTGGCATTCTCCAAGTTACAGAGGGCCATGCACAAAGGGCCCCCCGTGGGACACAGGTGGCATTCTCCAAGATACAGAGGGCCACTCACAAAGGGCCCCTGTGGGACACAGGTGGCATTCTCCAAGATACAGAGGGCCACACACAAAGGGCCCCCCGTGGGACACAGGTGGCATTCTTTAAGTTACAGAGGGCCACGCACCAAGGGCCCCCCGTGGGACACAGGTGGCATTCTCTAAGTTACAGAGGGCCACGCGCAAAGAGCCCCCCGTGGGACACAGGTGGCATTCTCCAAGTTACAGAGGGCCACGCACAAAGGGCCCCCCGTGGGACACAGCAACATTGCTCTGTTTAATGTACATTGTATTACAGCCGAGCTCCAGGTAAACTAAAACTAAACTCACAGATTAAATACTTCTTGGGAAGCAATTTGACCTCCCAAGGGATTTGTATTTTTTTTGTTCATCCAGTCCTGAGTTTTACATAGCTCTGCCATACAGCACAGCCCTGCCTAGCAAGGCATAGGACCCAGGCTGTTGCTGTTAAACTCATTGTAAATGGCTGAAGCGAAAAATGAACAGATCATATCCTTCTATAATGTGTACTTGCCTTGATCCAAGCCCCTGGTGTGATTTCTGTCTCTTCCCTCTGCGATCTACATTAGTCACGTCTCACAGTGCTGAATCTTGTGAGACCGCTCCTCCCTCCAGCCCACAGAAGGTGATTGACAGCCTCAGCTGTGCATGTTTCCCTAATGCAACTGTCCAGACGATGTGGTGGTGTGGGGGGTGTCCATTCCCTCCACTCGGGTCTCAGATTACTCTCAGCTCTGCAATAATGTCTCACCGGCCTACCCAAGCAAACGCTATCCCCACTCCAGTCTATCCTGAACTCAGCGGCTAGACTCATTCACCTCACCAGCCGCTCCACATCTGCCTCCCCCTCTGCCAATCCCTCCACTGGCTCCCGATTGCCCAGCACATCAAATTCAAACTGCTATCTCTGACCTACAAAGCCATTCAGAACGCCGCCCCAAACTACATAACCGACCTGATACCCAAATACTACCCTACCCGTGCCCTCCGCTCCTCACAGGACCTCCTACTCTCCAGCTCCCTGGTCTCCTCCTCCCACACCTGACTCCAGGACTTCTCCAGGACTTCCCCCATCCTCTGGAACTCCCTACCCCAATCCATCAGACTGTCACCTACCCTCCTCGCCTTCAGGCGCTCCCCGAAAACCCACCTCTTCAGGGAAGTCTACTCCACCCTCACCTAACAACCGATCTCCTCTACTCCTCCCACCACTCCATCCCCCACAGCCACTTCCTCCTGTACCACTATCCCCTCCCTCCTAGATTGTAAGCTCCAAGGAGCAGGGCCCTCGCACCCCTCATGTATTGTATTATTACTGTCTTGTCTCATGTTATGTCCCCCTTTGTAATGTACAGCGCTGAGCATACCCTTTGGCGCTTTATAAATACTGTATAATAATAATAATAATGTGTGATGTCAGATCGGCACCCCCTGCCTGCTGTAGCTGAGAGACAGCTATTTATTTATTGATTTATTTCAGGTACTTATATAGCGCCATCAATGTATGCAGCGCTTTACATATATATTGTACATTCACATCAGTCCCCGCCCCCCGAGGAGCGTACAATCTAAGGTCCCTAACTCCCATCATACATACATATACTAGGGACAATTTAGACAGGAGCCAATTCACCTACCAGCATGTCTTTGGAGTGTGGGAGGAAACTGGAGTACCCGGAGGAAACCCACGCAGGCACAGGGAGAACATGCAAATTCCAGGCAGTTGGTGCCGTGGTTGGGATTTGAACCAACAGACCCGAGTACTGCCAGGCGGAAGTGCTAACGATTTAGCCACTGTGTTGCCCCTATTACCTTTTTGTATCACTCAACCAGTGGCGGACTGACAACTCATGGGGCCCCCGGGCCATAGGGGATCATGGGGCCCCTCTGTCCTTGCCCAAACTCAAAAAAGCCTATGAAAAAGGTACCAGGGGCATCTCATGGGGCCCCCTACTAACCCTGGGCCCTCAGGCAGTGCCTGAGTTTCCAAATGGTCAGTCCGCCCCTGCACTCAACCCTTCCTCCTAGATTGTAAGCTCCCAGGAGCCGGGCCCTCTGTGTCCTCTTGTACCAAATTGTATTGTAACTGTAACATCTGCCTTCATTTTGTTGGCGCGATATAATCCTGTATACTTTAGATTGTACACCCCTTGAGGGTTAGGGACAGATGTGAATGTACAATATATATGTAAAGCGCAGAGTACATTGATGGCGCTATATAAGTACCTGAAATAAATCATAAAAAAATAAATATAATAATAGTCGTTGATCTGTGTATTTTAGGCTGCAGGGCAGGGGTGTCAAACTCCCTTTCATCGCAGGCCATATCAAAATTATGGTTGCAAGAATCCCCACCCTCCTTGACATCACCCTTTGGGGGTGGAGCTGGAAAGCAGAAAGTGCAGGGTCTGGAGGAGGACCAGAGGAGGAGTGGAGTCAGTTACCAGAGCCTGCTGAATGCTGAGAGCAGGGGAGGCGGAGATGAGGGGGCGCTGCAGCTGCACTGAGAGGATCTGGCAGAGGAGTTCTTCTGCTGACTGCTGAGACAAGGTGGAGGCAGAAACGAGGGGGGGTACCGTAGCTGTAAGAGAGGTTCAAGGGCCACATGAAATGGCCTGGAGGGCCGGATTCGGCCTGCGGGCCTTGTGTTTGACACCTGTGCTGTAGAGGAATGAGTGCGGCAGATAAACAGATACAACTTATGTAGGAGAATTTGTTTCACATCCCTGCATCACCTGAGGCCAGTCTCTTCAGTGGGGACATCTAAGGGTGTACAACCACGGGCAGGTCTTGTCCCTTCCCCAGCCTTTGATTGCACAGTGAAGGAGAAGCAGCAGAGAGGTGAGCTTGTCTCTCTGCTCTCTGCTCCTATCCGCATGTCCCTTGTTAGCACTGCAGCACAGCTAATTGGCTGATTTTTTCCTTTTTCCCAGCCTGAGATCTGTGCTATATTTGAGGTTACAAGCAGGGGCGGACTGACCATTTGGGCTCATGGGCACTGCCCAAGGGCCCAGGGTCTGTAGGGGGCCCCATGAGATGCCCCTGGCACCTTTCGTAGGCTTTTTTGGGTGTGGTTTGAGTATGGGCGAGGACACAGGGGCCCCATGATCCCCTATTCCCCAGTGACCCCATGAGTTGTCAGTCCACCCCTGGTTACAAGAGGCTGATACCAAGTCAACTTTTGGGACTTACACTGCTTGCATGTAATCATGGGGCCCTCTGTGTCCTCACCCACACTTAAACCACACCCAAAAAAGCCTATTAAAGGTACTAGGGGCATCTCATGGGGCCCCCTACTGACCCCGGGCCCTTGGGCAGTGCCCGAATGCCCAAATGGTCAGTCCGACCCTGATTATGGCTTTCGTGGTAATTGACATCATCTACACTGAACAATGGAAAATTTCTGCTTTTGTCTCAACAGTCTTGTGCACAACCCATTGGAAGCCGCCGTCGTACACAACCCATTGGAAGCCGCCGTCGTCCACAACCCATTGGAAGCCGCCGTCGTACACAACCCATTGGAAGCCGCCGTCGTACACAACCCATTGGAAGCCGCCGTCCTACACAACCCATTGGAAGCCGCCGTCGTACACAACCCATTGGAAGCCGCCGTCGTACACAACCCATTGGAAGCCGCCGTCGTACACAATCCATTGGAAGCAGCCGTCATACACAACCCATTGGAAGCCGCCGTCGTACACAACCCATTGGAAGCCGCCGTCGTAGACAACCCATTGGAAGCCTCCATCGTCCACAACCCATTGGAAGCCGCCGTCGTCCACAACCCATTGGAAGCCGCCGTCGTCCACAACCCATTGGAAGCCGCCGCCGTTGTCCACAACCCATTGGAAGCCTCCATTGTACACAACCTTTTCTGTTGGAAGCTTTTCAGTTGGAAGCCGCCATCGTACACAACCCATTGGAAGCTGCCATCGTACACGCCTCGCCCCCGTCTGTCTGCTGGCACAGGTAAAGAAGTATAACCGGCTATGCAAACACAGGTCTATGAAACTGGCATTAGAAACGCATGAAAAAATGTACAAACCCCACCTTTATTCCCAGGAAATAGTTGAACAGCTGCCAGCAGAATGAACTTTTGCTCCAAGATAGGCATCTTGATGAGCCTCAATGAAGACAATCATTGCACTTCGTCTCCGGGGAAGGAAGAGTTGGCCATTGTCTCGATATGGCACATCTAAAAGGATGCTACAAGAGTAGCTGGCACGGCCTTTCATTGGGCGATGATGATGGAGAGGTGTGTCCGGGTGGCACGCTGTAGGGGAGGTGACCACTGGGAATTTACCAAGGTCTCCCTTGCTAGAGGATGCCAACCACAAGCACCGTCTCGTGCACACCGACCAATAATGGCTTTGTCTAGGGCAGCCTTTCTCAACCAGGGTGCCCAGGCACCCTGGGGTGCCTTGAGGTTTCTTCAGGAGTGCCTTGAGGTTTTTTCAGGGGGGCCTTGAGGTTTCTTCAGGGGTGCCTTGAGGTTTCTTCAGGGGGGCCTTGAGGTCTCTTCAGGAGCGCCTTGAGGTTTCTTCAGGAGCGCCTTAAGGTTTCTTCAGGGGTGCCTTGAGGTTTCTTCAGAGGTGCCTTGAGGTTTCTTCAGGAGTGCCTTGAGGTTTTTTTAGGGGTGCCTTGAGGTTTCTTCAGGGGTGCCTTGAGGTTTCTTCAGGGGTGCCTTGAGGATTCTTCAGGGGTGCCTTGAGGTTTCTTCAGGAGTGCCTTGAGGTTTCTTCAGGGGGACCTTGAGGTTTCTTCAGGGGTGCCTTGAGGTTTCTTCAGGGGTGCCTTGAGGTTTCTTCAGGGGTGGCTTGAGGTTTGGTTCTGCATAGCACCCATACAAAGCAGTGTGTTTACAGTGTAAAGCACAACACACAGGTAACCCTTTGATTGCGCCAGATGTTAACCCCTTGCCAGACTTGCTGGCTAGATCAGTACTTCTCTGTAGAAAAAACAGACTTGCAGGCTGGATCGGTGCTTTTCTGTTGAAAAAATAGACTTGCTGGCTGGACCAGAGCTTTTCTGTTGAAAAAACAGACTTGCTGGCTGGATCAGTGCTTTTCTGTTGAGAAAACAGACTTGCTGGCTGGATCAGTGCTTTTCTGTTGAGAAAACAGACTTGCTGGCTGAATCAGTGCTTTTCTGTTGAGAAAACAGACTTGCTGGCTGGACCAGAGCTTTTCTGTTGAAAAAACAGACTTGCTGACTGGATCGGTGCTTTTCTGTTGAGAAAACAGACTTGCTGGCTGCATCAGTGCTTTTCTGTTGAAAAAACAGACTTGCTGGCTGGTTCAGTGCTTTTCTTTTGAGAAAACAGACTTGCTGGCTGCATCAGTGCTTTTCTGTTGAAAAAACAGACTTGCTGTCTGGATCTCCATATGAAAATAGATGTGATGGCTGCATTAGTTTTACTTTTTAGACTTTCTTCTAAGAATTGGTAAGCTGCTGTATAATAAATGTTTTACTTTTGGGTTTAATACCCCTTTACCTATGCGGTGCTCCTCTTTTTTTGGACACCATCCAGATCTACCGCGGTTCCTGTGCGCTCCACCTAAGAATGCGCACCGCTTCCTATTGTCACATCTTGATCGTTCACATCCTGTACGTTTCATGGAGCCGCAGCTGCTGCGCGGGGAGAGAATACCAGTGATAAGACGGCTGTGTTTCCTCGGCCCCGTGTATAGAGCGATTACCCGGGACGATAATATTCTGCAGAATTTTTCTTTCTGCGGAGCAAAGGGTTGCCCAGCTTCCAATTACAGCCATTAGTTGCCAGAGAAACCTGAAATAATGTTCAAACACAATCCTGATGCCGCCAGCAGAAGTCCGACCCGCTGGGTCTGTTGGAGGAATATTTTCTATAAATGAATTGAAAGTCGAGCCGTGTACCCCGCGTGTGTATTCAGTCCATACAGTGGAGGACGATTGGATGTAGGTTTTTGTGAGGTCATCAGCCTAGCAGTACTGGGGTTGTTGGTTTGAATCCAGGGGCGGACTGACCATTTGGAAACTCGGGCACTGCCCGAGGGCCCGGGGTCAGTTGGGGGCCCCATGAGATGCCCCTGGTACCTTTTTCATAGGCTTTTTTGAGTTTGGGCAAGGACACAGGGGCCCCATGATCCCATATTGCCCGGGGGCCCCATGAGTTGTCAGTCCACCCCTGTTTGAATCCCAACCACGGCACCATCTGCCAGGAGTTTGCATTACCTCCCTGTGCGGGTTTCCTCCGGGTACTCCGGTTTCCTCCCACACGCCAAAGACATGCTGGTAGGTGAATTGGCTCCTGTCTAAATTGGCCCTAGTATGTGAAAAATAGTAGCTGTATACTCACAAACAGGGGCACTGCCTGAGGGCGTGGGGTCAGTAGGGGGCCCCATGAAATGCCCCTGGCAGGGGCAGACTGACCATTTGGAAACTCGGGCACTGCCCGAGGGCCCGGGGTAAGTAGGGGGCCCCATAAGATGCCCCTGGTACCTTTTTCATAGGCTTTTTTGAGTTTGGGCAAGGACACATGGGCCCCATGATCCCCTATTGCCCGGGGGCCCCATGAGTTGTCAGTCCGCCCCTGGTACCTGGTACCTTTTTTATAGGCTTTTTTGAGTTTGGGCAAGGACACAGGGGCCCCATGATCCCCTATTGCCCGGGGGCCCCATGAGTTGTCAGTACGCCCCTGGCTCCTGGTACCTTTTTTTATAGGCTTTTTTGAGTATGGGCAAGGACACAGGGGCCCCATGCTCCCCTATTGCCCGGGGGGCCCATAAGTTGTCAGTCCGCCCCTGCTCACAAACGACAAATCTAAACAGTCATATGATGACCAACAATGGTCCATGGTCTGAAAAGTGCACGAGCCCCACATGTGAAAAGGACACTTGGAAATTTGACGAGTTTCGAGGAGTGATCTCCTCTTCATCAGGTGGCTGCTCCCTGGCGCAGTGGACTCATGTCGGGGGGCGCTGTAGGGATGCTACCAGACCCGAGATTCCAAGGTTTGATTACCCGCCCCCTAGACTGCTCCTGTCCTGGTAGCAGAAAACGTGTGCAGTCCCAATTCTGTTTCTGTGTCCGCTCCTGTATACTGACAGGGGAGATTTGCTAGTGGGGGGGAGGGAGAGCACAGTCGGCACCTCCTCCCGGCTCTCTCCTCCTCTCTGATGCTGTCACTACTCCTGTAGCAAGTCCCCACAGTTGTAGCATCTGAGGTCTGTAAGTTTCAAGGCCGGGGGGGGACACAGTGGGAGGGGGGATGCAACAAACAATCATGCTGGGGAGCAGAGGATTTGTGTTAGGAGGTGGGATTTGGAGAGGGAGGGGAAACAGGAATTGCGCTAGGAGGGGGATTGGGGGAGGGGATTTTGTGCTTGGAGAGGGAATTTGGGGAGAGCATTTGTACTGGGGTGGGGGGCTGGGGAGGGGAATTGGTGTTGAGAGGGATTGAGGGGAAGGATTTATGCTAGGAGGGGGGATTGGGGGAAGGGATGCTGTGCTTGGGGAGGAAATTTGGGGGAAGCATTTGGCATTTGTGCTAGTAGGGGTGTGGGGGTGGAATGAGTGCTGAGAATGATGAGGGGGATTCCTGCTAGGAGGGGGAATGGAGGAGGATATGCTTGGGGTGGGGATTTCTGCTAGGAGGGGGGATTGAGAGAGGGGATGCTCTGTTTGGGGAGGGAATTAGGGTAAAGCATTTCTGCTAGGAGGGGGGTGGGGAGGTGGAATAAGTGCTGAGAATGATGGGGGAGGTCCTGCTAGGAGGGGGGATTGGGGAAGGATATGCTTGGGGAGGGGATTTGGGGAGTGCATTTGTGTTGGGGTGGGGAGGGCAATTAGTGCTGAAAGGGATTTGGGGGGGGGGGGAATTTAAGATAAGAGGGGAGATTGGGGGAAGGGATTTTGTGCTTGGAGAGGGAATTTGGGGAGCGCATTTGTACTGGGGTGGGGGGTGGGGGGGAATTGGTGCTGAGAGGGATTGAGGGGAAGGATTTATGCTAGGAGGGGGGATTGTAGGAGGGGATGCTGTGCTTGGGGAGGAAATTTGGGGGAAGCATTTGGCATTGTGCTAGTAGGGGTGAGTTGGGGGGGGGGTGGAATAAGTGCCGAGAATGATGAGGGGGATTCCTGCTAGGAGGGGGGATTGGGGGAGGATATGCTTGGGGTGGGGATTTATGCTAGAAGGGGGGAATGAGGGAGGGGATGCTGTGTTTGGGGAGGAAATTTGGGGGAAGAATTTGGCATCTGTGCTAGTAGGGGTGTGTGTGTGTGGGGAGGGGGTGGGGGTGGAATAAGTGCTGAGAATGATGAGGGGGATTCCTGCTAGGAGGGGGGACTGGGGGAGGATATGTTTGGGGAGGGGATTTGGGAGAGCATTTGTGCGGGGGGTGGGGAGGGCAATTAATGCTGAAAAGGATTAAAGGGGAAGATTTAAGCTAGGAGGGGGGATTGGGGGAGGGGATTTTGTGCTTGGAGAGGGAATTTGGGGAGAGCATTTGTGCTGGGGGTGGGGGAGGGGAATCAGTGCTGAGAAGGATTGGGGGGGGAGGATTTGTGCTGGGGGGGGGATTTGTGCTGGGAGGGGGGATTGAGGGGATTTGATCGTTGGTGTGATTTGTGCTGGGAGGGGGGGGAATGGGAAGGAAACAGGATTTAAGTGTGGGAGGGGGATGGGGTGAGAGATTTATGCTGGAAGGAGGGAAATTACAGCATTTGTGTTTTGACTTGCTTTGGACACTTATGAGCATCACCCATTGTGGGGGGGGGCAGTTTTCTCATTTTCCCCCTGAGTGCACTGGACATTCCCTATGCAAATACATCCTGCCAGGGGCGGACTGACAACTCATGGGGCCCCCGGGCAATAGGGGATCATGGGGCCCCTGTGTCCTTGCCCAAACTCAAAAAAGCCTGTGAAAAAGGGGCATCTCATGGGGCCCCCTACTGATCCCGGGCCCTCGGGCAATGCCCGAGTTTCCAAATGGTCAGTCCGCCCCTGCATCCTGCCTAGGCACACCCACCCCCTCCTGGCTGTCACCCACCCACAAAGGCATTTTGATATTTGCATTAACTCCTCCCAAGAGCCAGCCCACTTCTTGCATCAGAGCTGCGACCTCATGAGAAGACGATTACTGAGGCCGGGTGCTGTGATGTTTTCCGAAAGCCATGTACAGCACCCTTCCAGCCCCTCCCACCAGCCATGATCTGCCTGCAGTGCATAGAGAAGCACAGAGACTGATGACCTCACCTGGCGTCATGAAAACAGATTTTGTTTAAAAATGTAATAACGAGGCATAAAGGAGGAACCAGGGATAGCGGAATGTAACCGGTTGAAACTTTCGGCCAACTTTAGGCCAAGTGACACTTTCAGCGGTAAAACCGGAAATCTACCGACCCTTCCCTATGTGGTGTCTAAAAAAAAAAAATGTAAATAACCAGTAAGACGGCAGCAAGAATGACTGCGAGGTTAATGATTTACCTGTGTTACATGAGAGAAGGCTGTCAGAGGATCACACAGGCAGTGATTTATTGATATAACCGTAATAAACGCCACAAAGGTGTAAAAACACGAGAAAGAAACATAAAAGTACAAAGAAAGTGAGATACACGGCGCCCCCAGAACGTCGTTCTGCACCATCAAACCAAGGAAAGCAATATCAAACCCTAAACCAGAAATGTCTCATATATTGCCGCTGACCAATCATTAGATGTGGCGCCTGCATTAGTTTTCTTTTTAGCCTTTTTTCCCCTCAGTTTTCACCTGATGATCTGGTGGCAGGACCGGGGATAAGGGGGGGGGGGTGGGGTACCACCCGTCCTCCTGTATGGAGCCCAGGCCAGCAGAGGGGCTGAGTGAATTGGATGGAAAGGGAGGGTAATCGGCACTGCGGGGGCGGGGCAATTACCGGAGCAGATCCCCTGTATGGCTCCCTCTGCAGCAGCTGAAAGCCGGATCCCCCCCTCTGTTTTAACCTGGTGATCTGGCCAGTAACACACCTCTTGTATTATATCGCCTCCACTCTGGATGAAGGAGCACAGGGGCATCTTTGAACAGCGGTCAGCCTCAGGGGAGAGGAGTGTTAGATGGACTAGCAGATTTACATACACTAACAAATTGAAGCCAAACTCCTGCTCGTGCTTTATAATCCGTTACAGCAAACAGCTTTTTTTTTTCTTTCTTTTTTTCTTCTTTTTTTTTCTTTTCTTCTTTTTCTTCTTTTTTTCTTTTTTCTTCTTTTTCTTCTTTTTTTCCTTTTTCTTCTTTTCTTCCCTTTTGCTTCTTTTTTTCTTTTCTTTTTTCTTCTTTTTTTTTTTTTTTTCTTTTTTTTCTTTTTTTTTCCCTTTTTTTCTTCTTTTCTTTTTTTCCCTTTTTTCTTCTTTTCTTTTTTTTCTTTTTCTTCTTTTTTTTCTTTTTCTTCTTTTTTTTCTTTTTCTTCTTTTTTTCCTTTTTCTTCTTTTTTTCCTTTTTTTCTTTTTTCCTTTTTCTTCTTTTTTTCCCTTTTTTCTTCTTTTCTTTTTTTTCTTTTTTCTTCTTTTTTTTCTTTTTCTTCTTTTTTTCCTTTTTTCTTCTTTTTTTCCTTTTTCTTCTTTTTTTTCCTTTTTTTTCTTTTTTCTTCTTTTTTTTCCTTTTTCTTCTTTTTTTTCCTTTTCTTCTTTTTTTCCTTTTTCTTCTTTTTTTTCTTTTTTCTTCTTTTTTTTCCTTTTTTCTTCTTTTTTTTCTTTTTCTTCTTTTTTTTCTTTTTCTTCTTTTTTTCCTTTCTTTTTTCTTTTTGTAATAAAGGTTTTATGAAGAGTGTTACATGTATAGAGGATTTAGATGCACGGGTTTCTCAGTTGTGCTTTTGCAATGTCACCATCACATGCAATCCTGATGGAGCGGACAGTCATCGGTGTTGACACACATTGTGCAACCAGAGAGCAGGCTTACGCCCAATTGATCAGATAAACCGGCGATCGCTCCCTCCTGTCTGCAGAAAAGTGACAGTACCTGGCTCTGTGTGCATTCTGGGTCCAGGTATGTTCCAACTGGCGGAGCCCATGGCGGGTAGTAAAACGAACATAATGTTCAATATAATCCTCTGGCGGCCATAAAAACCTCTCCTGAGCTCTCTGACCCGCGGTGCAATAGTCCAGGTCTGAGATTTTCTATGGATCTAAAATATTTCCCATTTTACAGCCGCCCTAAAATATATCTGAGAATCTTCATAAGACGTTTTCAAGTCTGTTTTTACCTGTATATTTATATACACAATACCAGTGGTATCTATATTGTGGCCCTTTGCTTGCCTCTATCTGGCTCTTGGGACACTATTGCATCCACAACTTGATGGGGCATCATTCCCCCACTGACCCCAATGACGGGGCATCATTCCTCCCACTGACCCCAATGACGGGGCATCATTCCCCCACTGACCCCAATGACGGGGCATCATTCCTCCCACTGACCCCAGTGACGGGGCATCATTCCCCCACTGACCCCAATGACGGGGCATCATTCCTCCACTGACCCCAATGACGGGGCATCATTCCTCCCACTGACCCCAATGACGGGGCATCTTTCCTCCCACTGACCCCAATGACGGGGCATCATTCCCCCACTGATCCCAATGACGGGGCATCATTCCCCCACTGACTCCAATGACAGGGCATCATTCCTCCCACTGACCCCAATGACGGGGCATCTTTCCTCCCACTGACCCCAATGACGGGGCATCATTCCCCCACTGATCCCAATGACGGGGCATCATTCCCCCACTGACTCCAATGACGGGGCATCATTCCCCCACTTACCCCAATGACGGGGCATCATTCCCTCACTTACCCCAATGACGGGGCATCATTCCTCCACTGACCCCAATGACGGGGCATCATTCCCCCACTGACCCCAATGACGGGGCATCATTCCTCCCACTGACGGGGCATCATTCCCCCACTGACCCCAATGACGGGGCATCATTCCCCCACTGACCCCAATGGCGGGGCATCATTCCCCCACTAACCCCAGTGATGGGGCATCATTCCCCCACTAACCCCAGTGACGGGGCATCATTCCCCCACTGACCCCAGTGACGGGGCATCATTCCCCCACTGACCCCAGTGACGGGGCATCATTCCTCCCACTGACCCCAATGATGGGGCATCATTCCTCCCACTGACCCCAGTGACGGGGCATCATTCCCCCACTGACCCCAATGATGGGGCATCATTCCCCCACTGACCCCAATGACGGGGCATCATTCCCCCACTGACCCCAATGACGGGGCATCATTCCCCCACTTACCCCAATGATGAGGCATCATTCCTCCCACTAACCCCAATGATGGGGCATCATTCCCCCACTGACCACAATGACGGGGCATCATTCCTTCCACTGGGACGTTATTCCTCCCATTGACACCAGCAATGCAACACCATTCATTCCACTGATACCAATTTTGGGGCACCATTCCTTCTAATGATACCAATGATCTAAATTGTGGCCCTTTGCTTGCCTCTATCTGGCCCTTGGGACACTATTGCATCCACAACTTGATGGGGCATCATTCCTCCCACTCACCCCAATGATGGGGCATCATTCCCCCACTGACCCCAATGACGGGGCATCATTCCTCCCACTGACCCCAATGAGGGGGCATCATTCCTCCCACTGACCCCAATGACAGGGCATCATTCCCCCACTGACTCCAATGACAGGGCATCATTCCCCCACTGACCCCAGTGACGGGGCATCATTCCCACTGGGACGTTATTCCTCCCATTGACACCAGCAATGCAGCACCATTCATTCCACTGATACCAATTTTGGGGCACCATTCCTTCTAATGAAACCAATGATGACAACTCACAAGAAGGAATTTCCTTTTACCTGCTGATTGTTTACTAAATTATGTTTCCCATCGTTAGTGTCAGTGGGAGGAATAGTGTCCCATCATTGGTGTCAGTGGAAGGAATAGTGCCCCATCGTTGGTGTCAGTGGAAGGAATAGTGCCCCATCATTGGTGTCAGTGGGAGGAATAGTGCCCCATCATTGGTGTCAGTGGAAGGAATAGTGCCCCATCGTTGGTGTCAGTGGAAGGAATAGTGCCCCATCATTGGTGTCAGTGGAAGGAATAGTGCCCCATCGTTGGTGTCAGTGGAAGGAATAGTGCCCCATCATTGGGAGGAATAGTGCCCCATCGATGGTGCCAGTGGAAGGAATAGTGTCCCATCAGTGGGAGGAATAGTGTCCCATCATTGGTGTCAGTGGAAGGAATAGTTATGGGGCATTTACCTTCAGCGGGGTGGGGCGGAAAAACTGCGAGGGTACTTTTTTGCAAATTCCAGAGATGAGATCCAAAGTATATCTAAAGCCAATTATTTTTGGTTTTAGGTAGAACGTAGAAGGTTTTGACCCTCTGCCACGTTTTTATTGCTGTGTCCTTGGTGTAGATATTCACCTCCTCTGGTGACAACTCACAAGAAGGAATTTCCTTTTACCTGCTGATTGTTTATACGACTAAATTATGTTTCCCATCGTTGGTGTCAGTGGGAGGAATAGTGTCCCGTCATTGGTGTCAATGGAAAGAATAGTGCCCCATCATTGGTATCAGTGGGAGGAATAGTGCCCCATCATTGATATCAGTGGGAGGAATAGTGCCCCATCATTGGTATCAGTGGGAGGAATAGTGCCCCATCATTGGTGTCAGTGGGAGGAATAGTGCCCCATCATTGGTATCAGTGGGAGGAATAGTGCCCCATGATTGGTATCAGTGGAAGGAATAGTGCCCCATCATTGGTATCAGTGGGAGGAATAGTGCCCCATCATTGGTGTAAGTGGGAGGAATAGTGCCTCATCATTGGTATCAGTGGGAGGAATAGTGCCCCATCATTAATGTCAGTGGGAGGAATAGTGTCCCATCATTGGTATCAGTGAGAGGAATAGTACCCCATCATTGGTGTCAGTGGGAGGAATAGTGCCCCATCATTGGTGTCAGTGGAAGGAATAGTGCCCCATCATTGGTATCAGTGGGAGGAATAGTGCCCCATCATTGGTATCAGTGGAAGGAATAGTGCCCCATCGATGGTGCCAGTGGAAGGAATAGTGCCCCATCATTGGTATCAGTGGGAGGAATAGTGTCCCATCATTGGTGTCAGTGGGAGGAATAGTGTCCCATCAATTGGTGTCAGTGGAAGGAATAGTGCCCCATCGATGGTGCCAGTGGAAGGAATAGTGCCCTATCATTGGTGTCAGTGGGAGGAATAGTGTCCCATCATTGGTGTCAGTGGGAGGAATAGTGTCCCATCATTGGTGTCAGTGGAAGGAATAGTGCCCCATCATTGGTGTCTGTGGGACCCCTGCACTAGAGTTATGAGGCATTTACCTTCAGCGGGGTGGGGCGGAGAAACTGCGAGGGTACTTTTTTGCAAATTCCAGAGATGAGATCCAAAGTATATCTAAAGCCAATTATTTTTGGTTTTAGGTAGAACGTAGAAGGTTTTGACCCTCTGCCAGGTTTTTATTGCCGTGTCCTTGGTGTGGATATTCACCCCCTCTGCTGACAACTCACAAGAAGGAATTTCCCTTTACCCGCTGATTGTTTATACGACTAAATTAGGTTTTACAAGGTAGAACAACGCCTTGTCCTTGTATATCGCTGGATGTATCACTGTCATAGAAACAATGAAGAGTGATGGCAGAACAAAGGCCAAGTGGTCTACTGAGTCTACCCCAATTTTTCTTTTTTCAAATAAATTTTTGTGTAATTTTTTTTCCATGGAACGTTTTTGTCCTGGTCATGTTTCTATCCTCTTACTGTTGACTCACTACCTCCACAGCTACTCCCTCTGTCATTCCATGCATATCATTAGTTATCAGTGCTGGGACAAGGTTCTTTAGCAACCAATGTGAGAAGGCCAAAGTACACTTCTTCTCCTAGTCGTTGCTTTTCAGTATTTTCTACAGGCGACCTTCCCTGCCCCAGAACCCATTATATTGCCTTCATGTAGGTGCATAATAGTACCCACAGTTTGCATTTTCTTATATTTGCAGTAATCCCAAAAAAAGTCATGATGGTCGCTGGGTGTCAGAGACTGGGCTTCCTGAGCAGCAAGAAAATGAGTACCTCTTGTGTCATCTTCTAGCCAAG
This sequence comes from Staurois parvus, assembly GCF_062004578.1. Taxonomy (NCBI): domain Eukaryota; kingdom Metazoa; phylum Chordata; class Amphibia; order Anura; family Ranidae; genus Staurois; species Staurois parvus. Next base: position 131,664 of record NW_028319514.1, on the reverse strand, counting down.
TGGCAAAGAATCCAAACTGTGCAAGCTTTGGGGATGCTGCCCCCAGCAGTCATCCACTTGCAGGGGTGGACTGACGACTCATGGGGCCCCCGGGAAATAGGGGATCATGGCGCCCCTGTGTCCTCGCCCACACTCAAACCACACCCAAAAAATCCTATGAAAGGTACCAGGGGCATCTCATGGGGCCCCCTACTGACCCTGGGCCCTTGGGCAGTGCCCGAGTACCCCAATGGTCAGTCCACCCCTGTCCACTTGTCAAATGCCTTGTATCAGAATGAGTTCACTAGCGCCCCCCATCCATACAGTACACCCACCCTTTGTCCCGGCCCTGGATCAATGTGCCTAGAATGGTCATAGATGGCTTTATAATAATGAGAAATGTCCATGATTCGGAGCACTGCTTTCAATTTGTGGGTTGTTTCTCTTTAGCGGGCGTCTCCAAGCTTTCTAAACAAAGCGCCGGTTTACTGTCCTTCAAACATTAGGAAGCCGGACTGTGGCCAGCGGAAGGAGAAAATGTCTTGGTGTCAGTGGGAGCAAACAGTGTCCTATCTTTGGTGTCAGTGAGAGGAATAGTGTCCCATCATGGTGCCAGTGGGAGGAATAGTGTCCCATCATTGGTGTCAGTGGGAGGAATAGTGTCCAGTCATTGGTGTCAGTGGGAGGAATAGTGTCCAGTCATTGGTGTCAGTGAGAGGAATAGTCTCCCGTCATTGGTGTCAGTGGGTGGAATAGTGTCCCGTCATTGGTATCAGTGGGAGGAATAGTGTCCCATCATTGGTGCCAGGGGGAGGAATAGTGCCCTGTCATTGGTGCCAGTGGGAGGAATAGTGTCCCGTCGTGGGTGTCAGTGGGAGGAATAGTGCCCTGTCATTGGTGTCAGTGAGAGGAATAGTGTCCTGTCATTGGTGTCAGTGGGTGGAATAGTGTCCCGTCATTGGTTTCAGTGGGAGGAATAGTGTCTCATCATTGGTGTCAGTGGGAGGAATAGTGCCCTATCATTGGTGTCAGTGGGTGGAATAGTGTCCCGTCATTGGTATCAGTGGGAGGAATAGTGTCCCATCATTGGTGCCAGGGGGAGGAATAGTGCCCTGTCATTGGTGCCAGTGGGAGGAATAGTGTCCCATCGTGGGTGTCAGTGGGAGGAATAGTGCCCTGTCATTGGTGTCAGTGAGAGGAATAGTGTCCTGTCATTGGTGTCAGTGGGAGGAATAGTGTCCCGTCATTGGTTTCAGTGGGAGGAATAGTGTCTCATCATTGGTGTCAGTGGGAGGAATAGTGCCCTATCATTGGTGTCAGTGGGAGGAATAGTGCCCCATCATTGGTGTCAGTGGGAGGAATAGTGTCTCATCATTGGTGTTAGTGGAAGGAATAGTGTCCTGTCATTGGTGTCAGTGGGAGGAATAGTGCCCCATCATTGGTGTTAGTGGGCGGAATGGTGCCCCATTGTTGGTGTCAGTGGGAGGAATAGTGCCCCATCATTGGTGTCAGTGGGAGGAATAGTGCCCCATCATTGGTGTCAGTGGGAGGAATAGTGTCCCGTCATTGGTGTCAGTGGGAGGAATAATGTCCCGTCATTGGTGTTAGTGGGAGGAATAGTGTCTCGTCATTGGATTCAGTGGGAGGAATAGTGCCCCATCATTGGTGTCAGTGGGAGAAATAGTGCCCCATCATTGGTGTCAGTGGGAGAAATAGTGCCCCATCATTGGTGTCAGTGGGAGGAATAGTGTCCCATCATTGAATTCAGTGGGAGGAATAGTGCCCCATCATTGGTGTCAGTGGGAGAAATAGTGCCCCATCATTGGTGTCAGTGGGAGAAATAGTGCCCCATCATTGGATTCAGTGGGAGGAATAGTGCCCCATCATTGGTGTCAGTGGGAGGAATAGTGTCCCATCATTGGTGTCAGTGGGTGGAATAGTGCCCCATTGTTGGTGTCAGCGGGAGGAATAGTACTCCAGCATTGGTGTGAGTGGGAGGAATAGTGCTTTGATGTTGGCGTCAGTGGCAGGAACTATGGCCCAGTGTTGCTGACAGTGAGCTGTAGTTTGCAGACCACTGGTCTATAGCGAGACGATAGGGAGTCTGTTTCTCACTATGAGCTGAGCAGTGAACTACCGCTGCAGCACAAAGTAGACACTCCTACCCATTTTGACCCCCCCCAAAGAACCCAAGGCACAGCCGCCTCTTCTGCCTACCCCTCAGGTATAGTTATATACGTCTCAGGTCAGGCCATTGGAAACTCAGGCACTGCCTGAGGGCCCGGGGTCAGTAGGGGGCCCCATGAGATGCCCCTGGTACCTTTTTCATAGGCTTTTTTGAGTTTGGGCAAGGACACAGGGGCCCCATGATCCCCTATTGCCCGGGGGCCCCATGAGTTGTCAGTCCGCCCCTGTCTCAGGTACATTAGTAGCTACAGTTGGTTTGCCTTGTTTCATCACCCTGCAATATCTCAGCTAGATGAATGCATTTTATGGCACCATAAATCTTAGAAAACCATATACTGATACAGAATGCATTAATAATTACGGCCTGCCTTGGTTAGAAAGACAATTACTCAGATGTTATGCAACTGTGTGCTTAAGGAGACTTGTCTAGTGATGGTGAACCACTTTACTGCAGAGGGTGGGGATCTGCAGAAGCTCTCTTCTGGTTTTTCTGTGTCTAAGTTTATGAAGCACTCACAAGATTGTTCATCCTGATTGTGCTGGAACACGGAATCACCCCCAAAATCTGTGTTCAGTACAGGGTAACCTTCTGGGCTAGAGTGGTGGAAGTCTGTAGAATTGGGGTCCATTGTGGGGAGGGCTGTTTGCTTACTGGAATTCGACTGTCTTTGGGTAGTAGAGTGCAGGGATGGGAATAAAGGGGCATGAATGTGAGGTTTATAGTAGTAACGGAACCAGCTTATGGATATCTCTGGTGGTTCCAAACCACTACACCACCAGCAATATCTGACCATTTGACAATACAATTCTATTACACTCTATACATAGAACACTACACCCCCAACATGGCCGACCCCTGGACACCCTCATAATACAATTCTATTACACTCTATACATAGAACACGACACCCCCAACATGGCCGACAACTGGACACCATCATAATACAATTCTATTACACTCTATACATAGAACACTACACCCCCAACATGGCCCACCACTGGACACCATCATAATACAATTCTATCACACTCTATACATAGAACACTACACTCCCAACATGGCCGACCACTGGACACCATCATAATACAATTCTATTACACTCTATACATAGAACACTACACCTCCAACATGGCCGACCACTGGACACCATCATAATACAATTCTATTACACTCTATACATAGAACACTACACCCCCAACATGGCCGACAACTGGACACCATCATAATACAATTCTATTACACTCTGTACATAGAACACTACACCTCCAACATGGCCGACCACTGGACACCATCATAATACAATTCTATTACACTCTGTACATAGAACACTACACCCCCAACATGGCCAACCACTGGACACCATCATAATACAATTCTATTACACTCTATACATAGAACACTACACCCCCAACATGGCCAACCACTGGACACCATCATAATACAATTCTATTACACTCTGTACATAGAACACTACACCTCCAACATGGCCGACCAATGGACACCCTCATAATACAATTCTATTACACTCTATATATAGAACACTACACCCCCAACATGACCCACCACTGGACACCATCATAATACAATTCTATTACACTCTATACATAGAACACTACACCCCCAACATGGCCCACCACTGGACACCATCATAATACAATTCTATTACACTCTATACATAGAACACTACACCTCCAACATGGCCGACCACTGGACACCCTCCTAAAACAATTCTATTACACTCTATACATAGAACACTACACCTCCAACATGGCCCACCACTGGACACCATCATAATACAATTCTATTACACTCTATACATAGAACACTACACCCCCAACATGGCCCACCACTGGACACCATCATAATACAATTCTATTACACTCTATACATAGAACACTACACCCCCAACATGGCCGACCAATGAACACCCTCATAATACAATTCTATTACACTCTATACATAGAACACACCCCCAACATGGCCCACCACTGGACACCATCATAATACAATTCTATTACACTCTATACATAGAACACTACACCCCCAACATGACCCACCACTGGACACCATCATAATACAATTCTATTACACTCTATACATAGAACACTACACCCCCAACATGGCCGACCAATGGACACCCTCATAATACAATTCTATTACACTCTATACATAGAACACACCCCCAACATGGCCCACCACTGGACACCATCATAATACAATTCTATTACACTCTATACATAGAACACTACACCCCCAACATGGCCGACCACTGGACACCATCATAATACAATTCTATTACACTCTATACATAGAACACGACACCCCCAACATGACCCACCACTGGACACCATCATAATACAATTCTATTACACTCTATACATAGAACACGACACCCCCAACATGGCCGACCACTGCATGTAATTGTTGTGCAGTTCTATAATGCCCTTTATGTAGAATAGTATGCCTCCAGTATGAACAGACTAAAACCACAAGCTATGACAATCAGCATTGTTTTAGATACCTTTTTTCTCTTTTGGCACATTGAAGGGCTATTCAATGTAAAAATAATGACTTCCTGCTTGCCGATCCATGACGATTCCGGGAGAGATCTCATTATTAAGACTTATACCGTACATTAATTTCTTGTTGTGGCTCTACAAGACAGAAGTCCTGCAATCGTTTAGTCTAAATTAGAACTTAATTGTATTTGAGCGCCACAAACTGAGAACATTAGTTTCATTCATGTTTAATTTTTAAAACAAACTCCCCCCAATCCATCCGTGTCTCCATGATTTTATTTTGCTGTGAAATCACTTCGAAAAACACCTCCCTGGCATTTCTAGCTACGGCCATCTTGAGTAAGGGCAGATGATTCATGTATGATTTACTTTCTGAAATCCATCTGCCCTTTGCTCAGGCATGCAGGCAGAAGGGTGAGGAAGCCCTTCCTCTCAGATGAAGGCTCCTGGGATGATGACATTGGGCTGTAGACCAGGAACCAGGAAGCAATTGAAATGTAGAAAACGTTTAAAAGAAGTAAATATGATACACCTTCCTTTCTCTTTAGTAATGTTAGCAGCATAAGGATTCCAAGAATGTTCTTGTTGAGTTTTGTTCTGCTTTTCCATTGTCTGAGTCAGGAGAGAACTTCGAAATCAAGTTCTTCAAGTGGTTATAAAGGCTCCAGGATGTTTTACCTTCATGCAGCCCCCCTAACACTTACCTGAGCCCGACCAGCCCCCCTAACACTTACCTGAGCCTCACCAGCCCCCCATACACTTACCTGAGCCTCACCAGCCCCCCATACACTTACCTGAGCTCAACCAGCCCCCCATACACTTTCCTGAGCCTCACCAGACCCCCATACACTTTCCTGAGCCTCACCAGCCCCCCATACACTTACCTGAGCTCAACCAGCCCCCCATACACTTACCTGAGCCTGACCAGTCCCCCCTAACACTTACCTGAGCTCGACCAGACCCCCATACACTTTCCTGAGCCTCACCAGACCCCCATACACTTACCTGAGCCTCACCAGACCCCCATACACTTACCTGAGCCTCACCAGCCCCCCATACACTTACCTGAGCCTCACCAGACCCCCATACACTTACCTGAGCCTCACCAGACCCCCATACACTTACCTGAGCCTCACCAGCCCCCCATAACACTTACCTGAGCCCCACCAGCCCCTCATAACACTTACCTGAACGCCATCCCAATCCAGCCATGTCCACAAGAGCCTCTGTTCTCCAGCGACTCACACCTGATTGGCTGAGGCAGCAGTGGGAGCCATTGGCTCTCACTGCTGTCATCCACAACTAGTGAGCCAATCAGGAGAGAAGGGGTGGGGCAGAGCCGTGGCTATGTGTTTGAATGGACACACAGAGCTGCAGCTCAGGAGCGCTCCTGCTTGGGTGCCCCCATAGCAAGCTGCCTGCTGAGGAGGCACCTGAAAGGAGGGAGGGGACCGGAGCGTTGGCAAGAAGAGGATCTGGGCTGCTTTCTGCAAAACCACTGAGCAGGTAAATATAACATGTTTTTATTTTTAAAAAAAATGAAAAATACGATTTTACTGTCACCTTAACCCCTTGGCACCAACGTCACACAAATATGTGGCCTCACAGAACTGGGCTTTTTTCCGCGGGGCCGCATATTTGCGTACCTGTCTTTGTGCTGGGACAACTCCCGCGGAGTTGTCACTGAGAGCCCCGGGACCCGTTCTAACGATCGGATTCCAGATCACATGATCACTGTGATAGTCTCTGATTCGCTACCACAGTGATCAATCACTGTATAGCCCGCCCCCCCTTGTTTTTTTTCTTTTCTTTATGAATGGAGGAGAGATATACATTGTATCTCTCTAACTCCTGGCATAGAGAAAAAAAAAGTTTGTAAAAAAAAAAAAAAAAAAAAAAGATAAATAAATATTAAAAAAATAAAGAAAAAAAAACCTAGATCAAGGTTTGATCTAGTTCAGTGCCAGGGTTAGTGTTTGGGTCAAGGTCAGGGTCAAAGGTCAAGGTCAGGGTCAAAAGTCAGGATTTTTTTTTATTATTGCTATCAGTGTCAGTGTGTTTTAGGTAAAAAAAAAAAATCAAAACATAAAAACCCCCAAATGTTTCTGGGCTGTACTCTGGGTACAAACAACAAATAACATACACATATATGGTATCTCTGCGATCGTCAACAGCTGGAGAATTTATTTTGGGTTGTTTTTTGGAGGTAGGTTATGGTAGTAACTGTAACAAGAAACACAGACCTCAGTTGCTGGTAGGGGGAGGAGCCTGATCATGGCGGCAGGGGAGAGTGTGATGTGAGCGTTCTCCGTTGGACAGCCACCTTCACCCCAATGTTTCCAATAACAATGCTGCCGAGGAGCCCAGTTAAGCCCTACCTGTGAGAGGGGGGATCCCGCCTGAGAAGTGGAGAGGACGGAGCTTTCGGGGACCGCAGCAGTGGGACGGCTAGAGTCTCCCGTCCGAGGCAGCGGGCTGCTGGGAGTCCAGGGGACGCGAGGCGGTCACGTGACCTTCCGCAAGGGAGTACTGGGAGGAAGAGAAGTCGGCTGGCTTTCCTAGTCATAGGGAGACAGGCCACGTGGACCCGGCTCAGGGAGAACAGCAGGCTGAAAGCCGGCCGGCATCCTAAGGAATCGGGGAGACGCCGGCCCAACGGAGGGGAGCCCTGCCTGCTGGTCACCTGTGGAGGAGGTGGGCAAAGGAAAAAGAGAGGGATCCCCCAAAAGAGGAAATAAAGCCTGAAGGGACCCCTCAATAGAGGACAACGAGCCTGAAGGGCAGCCTTCCTGAAAAAGCAGTCGGAAGAAGGGTGAGTGAGAGTGGCTGAACTGTATACTGAATCTGTATATAGACTGTACTGAAGCAGGAGAGGAATATATAGAGAAAAGGGGGGATTGCCAAGGGGGCAGAAGAAATTGAACTTCTTTAAAGGACTTATTACAGCACATGCCCTAAAGTTTTAAAGGAGAGAGACCGGACCTATAGAAAATATGAAGAGTAAAAATAGTAGAGGGAGCGGTCCCAAGCACTCCCAATCTGGAACGATTAGAAAATATATGTCCCAGGCAGGGGTGGACTGACAACTCATGGGGCCCCCGGGCAATAGGGGATCATGGGGCCCCTGTGTCCTCGCCCAAACTCAAACCACACCAAAAAAATGGTGACAATGGAACTTTATACTGCACAGGACTACAGGGACCAGGAGGCTTTGCAAGGCGGGGGAGTAGAGCCACGTGGGCCTTTGCAGAGGACCTATGGGAGTTAGTCTGCAGCAGGGGCGGACTGACAACTCATGGGGCCCCCGGGTAATAGAGGATCATGGGGCCCCTGTGTCCTCACCCACACTCAAACCACCCCCCAAAAAAGCCTAGTATAAAGTTACACAGGTTTAATGGAAGAACAGCTATGCGGAATTTTTATGAATATAAAATGCAGGCCATAGATGGGTCGAAAACTGGCCTTTTTTTATAAAAAAAATGAAAAATCGGTCATTCGACCGACATTACCACCAACAGTAAAAAAAATGTCCAATTTTCACCCCGTCTTCGGCCGGCATTTAATTACTTCTGTCCCTTGCAGAGAGCTCCGCTATTATATCTGACATGAAAAAGTATTGCAGTTGCAACAATGTATCCATTTCGGATACAGATGTTTTTATTCGGATACAAATGGATACATTGTTGCAACCTCAAGACTTTTCATATAAAATATAATAGCGGACTGGAATTTTTCTTCTTCTTCTTTTTCTTCTTCTTGCAGGTCACGGCTCATGCGCAGATTTTTTATCGGTAAAACGATCATCCGATTTGCCCATCATTTCCGGGAAAATTGGCCGATCGGCAAAATCAGCTGATTTTTTTCCAACTTTACCGATAAAAAAAAATGTGCCAAAACCCCGAAAAATGGCCGACCAATTAACCCACTAACAGTGCAAAAATCGGCCGATTTTTTTTTCAGCCGAAGAATCAGCTGATTTTCGACCCGTCTGTGGCCTGCATTTGTGTTCCAATTGAGACGTTTAGGAGGGGTACCCCAACTTGATAGAGAAAGTGGAGATTTGCAGACAACTTCACCTACCTGCAGGGGCAGACTGACAACTCATGGGGCCCCCAGGCGATAGGGGATCATGGGGCCCCTGTGTCCTTGCCCAAACTCAAAAAAGCCTATGAAAAAGGTACCAGGGGCATCTCATGGGGCCCCCTACTGACCCCGGGCCCTCGGGCAGTGCCTGAGTTCCCAAATGGTCAGTCCGCCCCTGGTCCCAGGGTAATGTGACCCCAGAAAGAACTCAGGGGATATGTGAAAGAAGTATAATGGAAAATAGTATGGATAAGAGCGTCAGGTCATCTGTGGAAATGGATAATAATAGCCAATTAATACCAGAGGGAACACAGCTAAGAGAAAATGAAGGAGAACTACAAATTCCAAATAAAAAAAGGAGATGGCAGAAATGTTTAGAAATTTGGAAAAATCTATTAAACAAGAGATGGGAATCATTCGGAATGATTTGGGACATTTATTAGAAGAAATAGAAGAAAAAATTAAAAAACATGCTCAAGCCATCCCTGAATTGAGAAATCAGATATTGGAGATTAGGAAAGAACAAAAAAAGCTGTGGTATAAGTTGGAGATACAAGGTAACATGCATAGGAAAAATAACCTCAGGATAAAAGGAGTCCCGGAGCTTGCACAAGGAGAAGATTTAAGAGGGACAATACATACAATTTTAAACTCCATTATGGATAAACCTAGTACTGAGACATTTGAATTGGACAATGTATACAGGATAGGAAGGCTCCAACGAGATCGGGTGGAAGAGAGACCGAGAGATGTAGTTGTACAATTCCATAAAAATGGAGAGAGAGAAGAGGTATGGAAGAAGATAAAAGGAAGAACCAGTATTAAATATGAAGGGAAAAATATACAAGTTTTTGCAGACCTGACAGCTGAGACATTGTGGAGAAAGAGATCATTGAAACCACTATTAGAACAGATGAAAAAACAGAATATACATGACTAGTGCACCCGAGATAGGTTCATCCAGACCCCACTACACCACCATTACCCTTCCATACCAATCCCCTTTACTTACTATACTTACAGAAAACATAACACCAATTTTGGAGTAAAATGGCCAACACGGCCTTTTATTAACAAATCAAGTTTAAACACATCAACCATTCCTTATAACAGAAAACATAAAGAGTTGTCGTTGGTCTTAGAAGGCACCCCCAAAACGATCCGAAATGCACCTGCGGACAACCATATTCCACTAGGCCTCCAGCCGCAACCAACCAGCTCAGAGACAACCATACCGTCCGCAGTGCAGCACCACCACCTTCCAGTTAAACCTTGGTTAACTGGAATGTTCCCGGGCACACCATACCACCGATGGGTCCCACACCATTTTGTAACTCCAAGATAAGAACCGCCTCCAAAACCAACCACCGCCCAGGAACCGAAATAACCCCCCCAGGAGGAACACAACACTCACCAAACAGGGAGGGCGGGAGGGAAGCTCTCTCTCCTACGTCCAGCTCCCAACTGACGCCCCTCCCCAGAACACCCCACCCTAAAGTGCAGGAGACCCCACGTACACTCTCCTCTACCAACCAGATCCCCCAGCTATCCTTTACCAACTCTAATACTATCATTAACCCTTACACGTCTTCCTTCCCACTCTGGGCCTAGTCATGCCTGCCCTGCGCTAATTCTTTTCTTCTTTATCGCTGCGGGCATTTCTATATAGATGGAGTAGCTCGATGTGTTTAATTGGATGGAAGAATGGAGTTACCGCATACTTAAGATTTCCTGAGGAACTGAGAGACTTTTTTGATAAACTCAATATCCAGAGAATAGAGATTCCAGGTTGGGAGGAGGAAGAAGGAGGGATATATGCTGGAGGAAAAGAGGAATGGCAGCAAGTTAGAAAGAGAAATAGAGAATTGATAGATAGGGGAACTTTGGAGGAAATGGAGGGAAGGTGAACCGACCATGGTCAGAGCTCAACCCCAGGGTCAAAAATCAAATGTGGCATTAGGTCCACAAATGATTAGAAGGCAATTAGTAGGCCTAGTGGGGTGGGGGGTGGGAAAGGTGGGGGAGAGGGTGGAGGGGGGGTGGGGTGGAAGGGGCTATTGGGAGAGGGGTGCAGGGACATGGGAAAGGTAAAGAGTAGGGGGGTAGTAAAACTCTGCAGGATAAGAGAAGGAAGGAAGAGGAAGGATAAATCAGCAGGAAAAGAGTAAGATGGAAGAAATCCAATACATAACCTACAACGTAAAAGGGTTAAACTGTCCAGGAAAGAGATTTAGATTATTTAAAGAACTACAACATAGAAAATCCTCAGTGATATTTCTGCAGGAAACACACTTAGAGATAGAATCAGAGGTTAGATTGAGGACTAGACATTTTCCAACATGGTTTTATGCGGACTCACCAATTAAAAGAGTGAAAGGAGTTGCTATAGGCTTTGCAAAGAATATAAGGTTTGAGGTGGAGGAGAGATTAACGGATTTGGAGGGAAGGTTTTTATTTTTGAGAGGTAAATTACAGGGGACTGAGTGTACAATAGCAAACATATACAGTCCAAATAAGAGGCCGGAGATGTTTATGAGAGAAGTGTTGAAGAGATTGATGGATTTTAAAGGGGGGTGTATGATAGTAGCGGGAGACTTTAACATCTGTATGGACCCGCGGATGGATACTAATTCCTGTGTGAGGAGGGAGGAAAGCAAGTCCTTGAGAATGTTAAAGAAACTGTTCCATGAGTGTCAACTGGTGGACATCTGGAGAATTAGGAATATGAAGGAGAGAGATTATACTTTCTTTTTGCATGTACATGAGACTTATTCTAGATTAGATTACATATTAGTAGAACATCGAATGAGTGGTGGTGGAAGTAAAAATTGGAGGAAGCACCCTGTCGGATCATGCCCCGGTTGCAATGAAGTTAAGATGGGGTAGAGAGTGGAGAGAAGGATATGTATGGCGGTTGAATGAGGCACTTCTCATGGATGAAGAGATTGGCCAAAGAATTGAGAGGGAAATTGAATGGTTTTTTGAAGAGAATGAAACAGAGGATGTGTCGGTTGCAACGGTGTGGGAAGCACATAAAGCCTACATCAGAGGTTTACTCATTGCAATGGGGACAAAAAAGAAAAAGAAAGGAGAGAAAAGATAGATAGATTATTAAATGAAATATATGATCTTGAACAGGTGCATAAAAGGGAAAAATCTAAGGAGATAATGCAGCTGTTAATAAAGAAGAAAGAAGAATTAGAGAATGTAATGGAGGAGGAAAAAAGAAGAGTCTTTAATAAAATAACATGTGAAAGGTACAGATGGGGAGATAGGCCGGGAAAGTATTTAATGAGAACTTTAAGAAAGAAGAAAAATAGAAATTATATTGAGAAAATAAGAAATCCCAAGGGGGAATTTGTACACTCAACCAAGGATATTGCTAGAATATTTAAAGAGTATTATAACGAGCTGTATAATATCATACCTCAGGATACGTTTAAGAAAACGGAAACAGTAAATAGAGGGAAAAGAAAGACATACCTAGAGGACGCAGGCCTACCGAAATTAAGAGAAACACAACTGAACTCTTTAGAGGCAGAAATAACTGCAGAGGAAATAAAAACAGCGTTAAAAAGCACGGCGGGAGGGAAAAGTCCAGGTCCAGATGGATATACGGTTAAATATTATAAAAAATATAAAGAGCTTTTAATACCCAAGATGAAGATCTACATGAACGCCTTGGGGAATGGGATGGAGATAAGGGGAGAATCTTTACGGACTAATATAGTATTGATACAGAAGGAAGATAAAGACCCCTCGCAATGTGCGAGTTATCGACCAATAGCGCTGTTGAATGTAGACACTAAAATATATGCAAAGGTTCTGGCAAATAGACTGAAAGAGTTGATGCCGGAGTGGATACATAGAGATCAGGTGGGGTTTGTTTCAGGAAGAGAGGGTAGAGATAATGCTTTGAGATCACTGTTGCTTATACAGGAGGGTAAAAAAGGGAAAACCCCAATGATACTGATGTCGATAGATGCTGAGAAGGCATTTGACAGGGTGAGTTGGGGTTTTATGATGATGCCCTGGAAGCGTTAGGAATTGGAAATAGAATGAGACGGTGGATTGGAGAGTTATATAGAGGGCCTACCGCTACCATAATGGTAAATGGAGGAAGATCGGAGTATTTTAAGATGTCAAATGGTACAAGACAGGGATGTCCATTGTCGCCATTGTTATGTGTTATCACTGGAGCCCTTATTGTCCATGATTAGGAAGAACATAGACATAAAAGGAATAAAGATAGGAGATAGAGAACATAAGGTAATGGCTTATTGTCAGGGCTCCGGGTATGACCAGAGGTGTGTGGACTGACACAGGGAAACGCAGGCTTCAGATATGGTATAAACAATATGATTTGTTAAGACTAACAATACAAAACGCAGTGCAAAACTAAACATAAACACAGTGCAAACAAACCAAACCAACTACAGATAACAATACATACAATGCAAGAGTCATCAGGCAGGCCGGGTCAGTAGCAAACGGGCAAACGGAGTACCAGGAACAGGCGGGAGAGTGGTCGGGGTCACAAGCTGGGTTCAGTAACTCACGGGCAGCGCGGTGCAGAGGGTCAGGCAGAGAATGGTCAGGGTCACAAGCCAGGGATCAAACAGGAGAAGTCAGCAGAGGTCAGGATCAGGCAGGGTCGGCAACAAGTCAGGCAGGAACACAGGATACAAGATACAGGGGCCCATGGAAAAACACACACCAAGGCCCTGACTGTGAGTCTGGCCATTCCTTAAATACAACCCCAGCAATCAGCTTCAGGTGTTTGGCTGACTGTGGGGGTGAGTCTCTGATTGCTGAGAGCACCCGCTGGCCAGCCCTGGTACTGCAGCCCAAAAGGCAGGTGAGTCCCACCATTATTGGCAAGTCCATTCCTGACACTTATGCGGACGATCTGATGTTTTATGTTGGAAAACCCAGAACATCACTTCCAAATTTAATGAAAGCACTGAGGGAGCATGGAGAACTGTCGAACCTGAAAATTAACCCGAGGAAGACCGAAATCTTAAATATAAACCTTAAAAACAGCGAAAAGGAAAAATTACAAGAGAAATTCCCTTTCCTTTGGAGAGACAAAGAATGAAAATATCTAGGAATAAAACTATCAGCCTCAATTAAGAACCTATATAAAGCCAATTATATAGCATTATTAAATGAGATTAAGGAGGAGCTGAGGAAAGTGGGAAATGGAAACCCATCGTGGATAGGTCGCATAAACTTGATAAAGATGGTAATTGTCCCCAGAGTATTATACAAATTTCAAATGATCCCAATCAAACTCCCAGAGGCATATTTTAACCGTTTCAATACCGTGTGATTTTACACCTTCCTGCCCAGGCCATTTTTCAGGTTTCAGCGCTCTCACACTTTGAATGACAATTGCGCGGTCATACATTGTACCCAAACTAAAATTTTATCATTTTCTTCACACAACTAGAGCTTTCTTTTGGTGGTATTTAATCACTGCTGGGGTTTTTATTTTTTGCTAAATTAACAAAAAAATACCAAAAATTTTGAAAAAAAAACACATTTTTCTTTGTTTCTGTTATAAAAGTTTACAAATAAATAATTGTTCTTCATAAATTTAGGCCGAGATGTATTCTGCTACATGTCTTTGGTGAAAATAACCCAAATTAGGATGTATTTTTTAGTTTGTAGGAAAGTTATAGAGTTCACAAACTATGGTATAGATCTGAATAGTCATCAACCCTGAAGTACTGACAGCCAATCTAATTTCTTGAGGTCCAAGAATGTCAGAACAGTACAGATATCCCCAAATTACCCTTTTTTGCAGAGTAGACAGTCCGACGTACTTCATAAGAGGCATGGCGAGTTTTTTGAAGTTGTATTTTTTTGTCATAATTTTTCGGAAAATGAAAAAATTAAAAAAATTATTTTCACTATTTTTTTTTTTTACATACTGTCACCAGTGCAGTACAGCATCTTCATATAACTGGCATGGTGGTGAACATGGACACTGACTGGTGACAGTATGAAAAAAAAATATATATATATATTTATTTATTTTTTTTTATTTTTTTATTATATTTAATTTTTTATTACATTTTTTTTAAAGATTTTTTTTTCATATTTTACTATGACCAAAGTAGTACAATGTTACCATAGTAACATTGTACTACTTTGGGGGAGTGATCAGTATTTTTTTTTTTTTTTATACACAGTTTGCTTATAGCAAAGAATTACTTTGCTATAAGCAAGCATTTAGCTGAATGAAATCGATTCATTCAGCTTTTTTTTTTTTTTTTTTTTTTTTTGTGCTTAGCTGTGATTTGGTCACAGCTAATCACATGACATGTGCATGTGACCTGCTGTGACCATTCACAGCTAGGCACTAGTATACAATGGATGGCATCATGAATGAAGCCATCCATTGTATACAACTATCATGTGACCTGCTGTGATTGGTCACAGCAGGTCACATGGTAACAGCTACGGGAGCCGGTACTCGGATCTGTCATCGGCCGTGTCCGAGGTGCACGGCCCGTGACAGACCCCGCTGCTGCGCCGCTCTGCTGTGCCACAAACTGCGCATGTGCGGGAGCATGCCAAATGGCGTGCACCCGGAATTTAAGAGCGCATTTCAAGCCGCCAAACGGCCATTGGCCGGGCGGCTAATGGTTAAAGAACTTAGGAAAATGATAATAAAAGGTATATGGAGGAATAAAAAGCCTAGAATAGGTTATGAAATGTTGACTAGAAGTAAAGAAAGAGGAGGATTGGGGGTACCAGATTTTAGGAGATATTATAAAGCGGGGATTATCGTGAGAATCTTCGACTGAATTCATAATCCGGAGAAAAGTTGGGTTAAAATTGAGAAAGCACTGAGTGGAATAAGCTTAAGTAAAAGTATTTGGGTACCCGCACAATATAGGGAATTAGAGAAGAGCACCAGCATATACACTCTTAATGTTTTAAAATAATTATTATTATTATTATACAGTATAAAAAGCGCCAATAGTTCGCTCAGCGCTGTACATTACAAAGGGGGACAGAACATGTGACAGAACAATACCAATACAATGCAAAACACGAGGGGATCGAGGGCCCTGCTCTTTCCAGCTTACAATCTAGGAGGGAGGGGATGGTGGCACAGGAGGAGATAGCTGTGGGGGATGGAGTGGTAGGAAGAGTGGAGGAGGTCAGCAAGTTAACAGGGGGTGGGGTAGGCTTCCCTGAAGAGATGGGTTTTCAGGGTGCGCCTAAAGGAGAGGAAAGTAGGTGATAATCTGATGGGTTGGGGCAGGGAGTTCCAGAGGATGGGTGACACCCTGGAGAAGTCCTGGAGGCGGGCATGGGAGGAGGAGACCAGGAAACTAGAGAAAAGGAGGTCTTGTGAGGAGCGGAGTGTGCGTGTTGGGTGGTACCTGGATACCAGGTCGGTGATGTAGTTCGGGGCAGTATGGTGGACAGCTTTGTACGTCCGTGTTAGGATTTTGAATTTGATCCGTTGCGCAATCGGAAGCCAGTGGAGGGATTGGCAGAGGGGGGTGGAGGACACTGAGTGGAGGCCAGTGGAGGGATTGGCAGAGGGGGGTGGCGGAGATGGAGCGGTTGGAGAGGTGAATGAGTCTGGCAGCCGTATTCAGGATGGACTGAAGCGGGGATAGCCAGCGGCGAGGCAGGCCAGTGAGGAGGGAGTTGCAGTAGTCAAGTCGTGATATGATGAGGGAGTGGATGAGCTGTTTAGTGGTTTCTGGAGTTAGGAACATGCGGATTTTGGCGATGTTGCGGAGGTGGAGTCTGCACAAGTTTGTTAAAGTTTGGACTTGGGGCTGGAAGGAAAGGTTGGAGTCCAGAATGACACCAAGTACTCTGGCCTGCGCGGCGGGTTTGATGGTGGCGTTGTTGGATGTGATAGAGAAGTCAATGGGGGGTGGTGTCTGGGCTGGGGGGAAGACAAGGAACTCGGTTTTGGAGAGGTTCCGTTTAAGGAAGTGGAGCGACATCCAGTCTGATATGTCGCTCAGTAGGTGTGTGATTCGGGCGGAGACCGAGGGGGTGAGGTGGGGGGTTGAGAGATAGATTTGTGTGTTGTTGGCATAGAGGTGGTAGTTGAAGCCGTGAGAGTGTATGAGTTGGCCAAGTGAGGAGGTGTAGATGGAGAAGAGAAGTGGGATTTATTACACAGACAAAAGGGGTGGGTTTTTAATTCACAATTAATACCACTTAGGAACACAAAATATTTCACCCCGGGTAAGGATAGCATAGCAGGGAAATGGATTATAAAACAGGAGGCGCAATTGAGAGATATAATGGTAGGAGAGGAAATCGGGTCATACAAGGATATGAAGGAAAGAAAGGGAGAAGTCTTTAATAAGATGGATAGACTAAGATATTACCAACTGAAGTACTTTTTTGAGAGCCTTCCAAAGCCTATAAGAACTAGAAAAGACTGGAATCCATTTGAGAGAATATTTAAGTCACGGGGAAATGGTAGACACGGAACGTCAAAAATACATAAGATACTAATGGAACTTGACACCGACACAAAATGAATGCACATAGAGAAATGGGAAAGAGATATGGGAAGAAAAATAGAGGAGGAGGAGCAGAGGAAAATGTTTACATTAATTCACGAAAATTTTAGTATGAGGGAAGTAGAAATAAATTATAAGTGTTTGAATAGATGGCATATTACCCCTAATGTGGAGCACGAGATGAATACGGAAATTTCGGGAATGAAATACGGAAATGTGTTGGAGAGGATGTGGAGAGGTGGGCACGTGGTATCATATGTGGTGGGAGTGTCCAGAAATACAGGTGTTCTGGCGGAGGATAGTTTATTTGATAGGGAAAATTACCAAAATCAATACAGGATTAGATCCAGAACTATGTCTCCTCCATATCTCAGAACTCTCAGTGAAAACATATAGGAGTTCGGGGATATGGCATTACTTGACCGCAGCAAAGAGCCTGATACCCAGGTTCTGGAAGAAGAGAGAGGTGTCAACGGAGGAGGATTGGATGGGAAGAGTAAATCAGATTTCAGGGACAGAAAGATTGTACTATACGCATGAGGACAAGTTGGAGATGTATAATAAAAAATGGAAAGGCTGGGAAGAATATAGAGAAAAGGTGAAATATATGAAGAGATAATATCCCTGGAAGTGGGTTTAGGAACAACAGAATAATATGGACTTAATCAGAGAAGAGAAAATGTGGAGCATGGGAGGGAGGGGGGAGCAGGGGATAGGGGGATAGGGGTGGGGGGGATGGTAAGAAAAGGAAGTTATATATAAATAAATTATATAAGGAGAAAATACGGTTTTGATAACTATTTTAATAGAAATGTTGAAATGCTTTGTATGATTTGAATAATTAATAAATATTTATAAAAAAAATTTAAAAAAAGAAACACGGAGCTAAATTTAATTTTTTTCCCTTTTTTATGATTTTGTTCCAGTTTTCCTTTGATAATCAAAAAAAAAAATCAGGAGATAGCCATGACTAGTGCACCCGAGATAGGTTCATCCAGACCCCACTACACCACCATTACCCTTCCATACCAATCCCCTTTACTTACTATACTTACAGAAAACACAACACCAATTTTGGAGTAAAATGGCCAACACGGCCTTTTATTAACAAATCAAGTTTAAACACATCAACCGTTCCTTATAACAGAAAACATAAAGAGTTGTCGTTGGTCTTTGAAGGCACCCCCAAAACGATCCGAAATGCACCTGCGGACAACCATATTCCACTAGGCCTCCAGCCGCAACCAACCAGCTCGGAGACAACCATACCGTCCGCAGTGCAGCACCACCACCTTCCAGTTAAACCTTGGTTAACTGGAATGTTCCTGGGCACACCATACCACCGATGGGTCCCACACCATTTTGTACCTCCAAGATAAGAACCGCCTCCAAAGACCAACCACCGCCCAGGAACCAAAATCACCCCCCCCCCCCCCAGGAGGAACACAACATTCACCAAACAGGGCGGGCGGGAGGGAAGCTCTCTCTCCCACGTCCAGCTCCCAACTGACGCCCCTCCCCAGAACACCCCACCCTAAAGTGCAGGAGACCCCACCTACACTCTCCTCTACCAACCAGATCCCCCAGCTATCCTTTACCAACCCTAATACTATCATTAACCCTTACACGTCTTCCTTCCCACTCTGGGCCTAGTCATGCCTGCCCTGCGCTAATTCTTTTCTTCTTTTATCGCTGCGGGCATTTCTTTACCATTTTATCACCAAATGAAAACTCAATTTTGTCTTGTAAAATACGTGGTGTAACCCACCTGGATGTACAAAGTAGTTGTGATGATCGGTACGGTTTTACTAACACAGGTCAACGTTGAAAAATTGTGCTTAGGCATTTAGACTTGTTTTCCCCTCAGGCGTGACGGGGTTAGGTAAGAGTGAGAAAAGAAGATGACTGACGGGAAGAAATTGTCATTTTTACATAATCTGGAGTGATGGGAAAGCTCTGGTTACTGATGCATACCTGAGGAAGATATCTGGTAAATCTAGTTGACTTGCTGTGGTTGGTAGATACAGAAGAGAAACAAAAAGAAGCTTCTTAGTTTCAGATCTCATGTATAAAATCGAAGCCCAGTACATAATTCTGCACCATGAGATACACGGGCATTCGATTTCTTGATCTGATGACGATAGCCAACGTCTAGAACTTCCAATGGTGGAAGGAATAGTGTCCCATCATTGGTGTCACTGGGAGGAATAGTGCCCCATCATTGGTGTCAGTGGGAGGAATAGTGCCCCATCATTGATGTCATGGGGAGGAATAGTGCCCCATCATTGGTATCAGGGGGAGGAATAGTGCCCCATCATTGGTGTCAGTGGGAGGAATAGTGCCCCATCATTGATGTCATGGGGAGGAATAGTGCCCCATCATTGGTATCAGGGGGAGGAATAGTGTCCCATCATTGGTGTCAGTGAGAGGAATAGTGCCCCATCATTGGTATCAGTGGGAGGAATAGTGCCCCATCATTGGTATCAGTGGGAGGAATAGTGCCCCATCATTGGTGTCAGTGGGAGGAATAGTGTCCCATCATTGGTATCAGTGGGAGGAATAGTGCCCCATCATTGGTATCAGTGGGAGGAATAGTGCCCCATCATTGGTATCAGTGGGAGGAATAGTGCCCCATCATTGGTGTCAGTGGGAGGAATAGTGCCCCATCATTGGTATCAGGGGAAGGAATAGTGCCCCATCATTGGTGTCAGTGGGAGGAATAGTGCCCCATCATTGGTATCAGTGGGAGGAATAGTGCCCCATCATTGGTGTCAGTGAGAGGAATAGTGCCCCATCATTGGTATCAGTGGGAGGAATAGTGCCCCATCATTGGTATCAGTGGGAGGAATAGTGCCCCATCATTGGTGTCAGTGGGAGGAATAGTGCCCCATCATTGGTGACAGTAAGAGGAATAGTGCCCCATCATTGGTGACAGTGGGAGGAATAGTGCCCCGTCATTGGTGTCAGTGGGGGGAATAGTGTTCCATCATTGGTGTCATGGGGAGGAATAGTGCCCCATCATTGGTATCAGGGGGAGGAATAGTGTCCCATCATTGGTATCAGTGAGAGGAATAGTGCCCCATCATTGGTGACAGTAAGAGGAATAGTGCCCCATCATTGGTGTCAGTGGGAGGAATAGTGCCCCGTCATTGGTGTCAGTGGGAGGAATAGTGCCCCGTCATTGGTGTCAGTGGGAGGAATAGTGCCCCGTCATTGGTGTCAGTGGGAGGAATAGTGCCCCGTCATTGGTGTCAGTGGGAGGAATAGTGCCCCATCATTGGTGTCAGTAGGAGGAATAGTGCCCCATCATTGGTGTCAGTGGGAGGAATAGTGCCCCGTCATTGGTGTCAGTGGGAGGAATAGTGCCCCATCATTGGTGTCAGTGGGAGGAATAGTGCCCATCATTGGTGTCAGTGGGAGGAATAGTGCCCCATCATTGGTGTCAGTGGGAGGAATAGTGTCCCATCATTGGTGACAGTGGGAGGAATAGTGCCCCATCATTGGTGTCAGTGGGAGGAATAGTGTCCCATCATTGGTGACAGTGGGAGGAATAGTGCCCCATCATTGGTGTCAGTGGGAGGAATAGTGCCCCATCATTGGTGTCAGTGGGAGGAATAGTGCCCCGTCATTGGTGTCAGTGGGAGGAATAGTGCCCCATCATTGGTGTCAGTGGGAGGAATAGTGCCCCATCATTGGTGTCAGTGGGAGGAATAGTGCCCCATCATTGGTATCAGGGGGAGGAATAGTGCCCCATCATTGGTGTCAGGGGGAGGAATAGTGCCCCATCATTGGTGTCAGTGGGAGGAATAGTGTTCCATCATTGGTGTCATGGGGAGGAATAGTGCCCCATCAGTGATGCCTGTCAATGCCCATCAGTGCCACCCACCAGTGCCTCCTCATCAATGCCCATAAGTGCCAACTATCAGTGTCCATCAGTGCAGCCTCATTAGCACACATCAGTGAACGAGAAAAATCACTTATTTACAAATTTTAAAACAGAAACTAAGAAAAAATGTTTTTTCAAAATTTTCTGTCGTTTTTTGGTTTGTTTAGCAAAAAATAAAAAACTCTGAGGTGATTAAATACCACCAAAAGAAAGCTCTCTCTGTCTGTGACAGTATGTATAAAAAAAAAAAAAAAAAAATTAATAAATAGATTGTAAGCTCCAAGGAGCAGGGCCCTCGATCCCCTCGTGTATCGCATTGTATTGGTATTGTTCTGTCACATGTTCTGTCCCCCTTTGTAATGTACAGCGCTGAGCGAACTATTGGCGCTTTAAATACTGTATAATAATAATATAAAATAAAAATGTAAAAATAAATGTTAAAAAAATTATAATTTTTGATTATAAAATAATTTGGGTTATTTTTTTTTTTTTTACTAAAAAGATAACGGAATAAATTTTGGTCAAGATTTATGATGAAATATTTATTTGCAAACTTTTATAAGAAAAACACTTTTTTTCAAGATTTTGGACTTTTTCATTTATATAGCAAAAAAAATAAAAATCCCAGTGGTGAATAAATACCACCAAAATAAAGCTTTATCTGGCTCAAAAAAATGCTAACAAATTCTTATGGGTACAGTGTTGCATGACCGCGCAATTGTCATTCAAAGTGTGATAGAGCTGAAAGCTGAAAATTGGCCTGGACAGGAAGGGGGTGAAAGTGTCCGGACTGGAAGGGGGTGAAAGTGTCCGGACTGGAAGGGGGTGAAAGTGTCCGGACTGGAAGGGGGTGAAAGTGTCCGGACTGGAAGGGGGTGAAAGTGTCCAGACTGGAAGGGGGTGAAAGTGTCCAGACTGGAAGGGGGGAAAGTTTCCGGACTGGAAGGGGGGGAAAGTGTCCGGACTGGAAGGGGGTGAAAGTGTCCGGACTGGAAGGGGGTGAAAGTGTCCGGACTGGAAGGGGGGTGAAAGTGTCCGGACTGGAAGGGGGGAAAGTTTCCGGACTGGAAGGGGGGGGAAAGTGTCCGGACTGGAAGGGGGTGAAAGTGTCCGGACTGGAAGGGGGTGAAAGTGTCCGGACTGGAAGGGGGGTGAAAGTGTCCGAACTGGAAGGGGGGTGAAAGTGTCCGAACTGGAAGGGGGGGAAAGTGTCCGGACTGAAAGGGGGTGAAAGTGTCCGGACTGGAAGGGGGGGGTGAAAGTGTCCGGACTGGAAGGGGGGGGTGAAAGTGTCCAGACTGGAAGGGGGGAGAAAGTGTCCAGACTGGAAGGGGGTGAAAGTGTCCAGACTAGAAGGGGGGGAAAAAGTCTGGACTGGAAGGGGGGGAAAGTGTCCGGACTGGAAGGGGGGGAAGTGTCCGGAATGGAGAGGGGAGGAAAGTGTCCGGACTGGAAGGGGGGGAAAGCGTCCGGACAGGAAGGAGGGGAAAGTGTCCGGACTGGAAGGGGGGGAAAGTGTCCGGACCGGAAGGGGGTGAAAGCGTCCGGACTGGAAGGGGGGGAAAGCGTCCGGACTGGAAGGGGGTGAAAGTGTCCGGACTGGAAGGGGGGGAAAGTGTCCGGTAGGCGAGGGGTTAAACATAGAGCGATTTTCATATATTGAGCCTCTTTCAGGAAAATGATATAATAAATATAACAAAATCAGCCAACAGTACAACTCGTGTTTGTAGACAGACTTTTTAGGTATTTATTTGAGGTGATTGTAGCCGTATTCAGGGGCGGACTGACCATTTGGGCACCCGGGCACTGCCCGAGGGCCCGGGGTCAGTAGAGGGCCCCATGAGATGCCCCTGGTACCTTTTTCATAGGCTTTTTTGAGTTTGGGCAAGGACACAGGGGCCCCATGATCCCCTATTGCCCGGGGGCCCCATGAGTTGTCAGTCCGCCCCTGGCCCTATTAGTGCATTTGCGACAGAAACAATAGAGTCCTGTCCGTTATACTTTTTTTTATTTTCACTAACATACAATTTTGAGGACAAGCTTTCAGGGAATGTCCCCTTCTTCAGGTCCCATCAGTATCAGTAGTGCTTAGACCTGAAGAAGGTGACATTCCCTGAAAGCTTGTCCTCAAAATTGTATGTTAGTGAAAATAAAAAAAGTATCACGTCAGGACTCAATTGTTCCTGTTAGGTATTTATTAAAATGAACCGTCTACCAAGACTTGCTGGAGCTGTGAGACGTGGCGGCAGAATTGCGGGGAAAAAAAGAGACAACTCTTTGTAACAAAATAAAATGTTACAAAAAGGTCAAAGAAAATTGGCAATCACCTCGCTTCATAATGTTCTTTTTTTAAATTAATCTGTTTGCTTTATAATCGAATAAAAATCAGCCAAATGTGAGAATTTTTTTTTTTCTTTAAATATCTTCAAGCTCGAAGCAACCTATTAAAAAAAACCTGCAATCTAAGCGGCTAATAATCTTTGTAAATAGGTCATCCCGCAAAGTATGTCAAACCGATGGAAAGATAAGCTGATTTCCTAATTTGCACATTGAAAAATACTTTATTTCATGGGAGTGGAACTTGACGAACTTCCGAGAAGGATTTCACGCAGCGACTTTTTTATGAGGTTTAGTCACAGCAATGATACTAATTATAATAAGACAATAATAATAATTACAGGAACACAACAAGAATTATTATATATTATAGTATTAATATAGTAATAATACCAACGACATGAAGGCTCGGCTCACACTGCGGTCTGCCGCCACTTGGGATCTGTCTTTTGAGCCCCCCCCCCAAGTTGCATGACATGTGAAATCCCATGTTAGTCAATGAGAGCCGGCTTAGCCCCCCTTCACACCTGAGCGATTTGACAGTTCCAAACAGGGGCGGACTGACCATTTGGAAACTCAGGTGCTGCCCGAGGGGCCCGGGGTCACTAGGGGGCCCCATGAGATGCCCCTGGTATCTTTTTCATAGACTTTTTTGAGTTTGGGCAAAGACACAGGGGCCCCATGATCCCCTATTGCCCGGGGGCCCCATGAGTTGTCAGTCCGCCCCTGGTTCCAAATAGCATGACAACTTTCACCCGTTCCCTGCAATGGAAACAGTGGTGGATTTAGGTTTCGTTCTGCCCTAGGCAACACAAAAACCGGCTCCCCCCCCCCCACGGAGAGGCCCTGACACCCACCAACACCCCTCTCCCCCGCAAAGAGCCTGACATTGACCAACAACGCCCCACCCCCACCCGAGGGAGCCTTCCACTACCACTGCCCCCCCCCCCCCCAATACACTCGCAACCCACCCCGGCAAGAGAGAAGCCACTCACCTTCACAGCTCCAGACATCCCCGGGAACAAGAGTCAGGCTCTGCATACGCCATCAAGCAGCCCGAAACCTCTCTCAGATCCCACCTGGTCCTCATGCTGCATGTCCATTCTGCCATCCCTTCTTTTGGGGGGGGGGGGGGGACATCCCCGGGAACAAGATTCAGGCTCTGCATACACCATCAAGCAGCCCACAGCCTCTCTCAGATCCCACCTGGTCCTCATGCTGCGTGTCCATTCTGCCATCCCTTCTTTCGGGGGGGGGGGGGGGGACATCCCCGGGAACAAGATTCAGGCTCTGCATACTCCATCAAGCAGCCCGAAACCTCTCTCAGATCCCACCTGGTCCCCATGCCGCATGTATCCCTTCTTTCAGGGAGCAGCGCTGCCCCCCTGAAAAATGCCACCCTAGGCAAATGCCTTGTTTGCCTTGTGGTAAATACTCCCCTGAATGGAACCGTCCATTTTGCCACGACTCATGTCACAACGATTATGAAAAAGGTTCCTGTGCTACTTCACGGCGACCTCTATCTGACTTGCGCCCATAGACTTTATTGGAAGTCGCCCCCCCCAAGTCGGATCCTCATCTATATTGATGTGATTTGATGCTGCGTGCAGGGGCGGGCTGACAACTCATGGGGCCCCTGGGCAATAGGGGATCATGGGGCCCCTGTGTCCTTGCCCAAACTCAAAAAAGCCTATGAAAAAGGTACCAGGGGCATCTCATGGGGCCCCCTACTGACCCCGGGCCCTCGGGCAGTGCCCGAGTTTCCAAATGGTCAGTCTGCCCCTGGTCATAATTGTTTCATATCCTGCCAGTGTCCTATCGATTGAATGAGCTGTCAACTATAGATCTGCCCAGGGGCGGATGGACAACTCATGGGGCCAACGGGGAATGGGGGATCATGGGGCCCCTGTGTCCTTGCCCACACCCAAAAAAAGCCTATGAAAAAGCCAATGAAAGGTACCAGGAACATCTCATGGGGCCCCCTACTGACCCCGGGCCCTCGGGCAGTGTCCGAGTGCTCGAATGGTCAGTCCGCCCCTGGATCTGCCGCAAACTAAATCTATCATTTATCGAAGCATGTATGATCATAATTGGGTCATGTAGTGCCAAGGTCTGCCTGATTGGATGGAAATTGATTGGCTAGTTTAGGTAGGTCCTCATACAACGTCATTTTGGTTAGTAGTACAGAAATTGTAACGTGTATGGTGAGCCACATTGTAGGGAGGGTTGTCAATGGCTATAGAGATCCTAAGGCGTTTGTGCAATGTGGGAATGCATGGAAAACTGTGCGTGTTCCCGCAATACTCAACAATACGTTCATCCCTCTGGCGGGCGAGTAGCAATGCCGATCATTTTCAAATCAGTCTTCATGGCACCCCACGCACTTCTCCCTGTGCCTGTGTGGGTTTCCTCCGGGTAATCCGGTTTCCTCCCACACTCCAAAGACATGCTGGTAGGTTAATTGGCTCCTGTCTAAATTGTCCCTAGTATGTGTATGTATGAATGTGAGTTAGGGACCTTGGATTGTATGCTCCTCGGGGGCGGGGACTGATGTGAATGTTCAATATATATGTAAAGCACTGCGTACATTGATGGCTCTATATAAGTACCTGAAACATTAGCACTTCCACCTGGCAGTACTCGGGTCGTTGGTTCAAATCCCAACCACGGCACCACCTGCCTGGAGTTTGCATGTTCTCCCTGTGCCTGTGTAGGTTTCCTCCGGGTACTCCGGTTTCCTCCCACACTGCAAAGACATGCTGGTAGGTGAATTGGCTCCTGTCTAAATTGTCCCTAGTTTGTGTATGTATGAATGTGAGTTAGGGACCTTAGATTGTACGCTCCTTGAGGGTTAGGGACCTTAGATTGTACGCCCCTTGAGGGTCAGGGACCTTAGATTGTACGCCCCTTGAGGGTTAGGGCCCTTAGATTGTACGCTCCTTGAGGGTTAGGGACCTTAGATTGTACGCCCCTTGAGGGTTAGGGACCTTAGATTGTACGCCCCTTGAGGGTTAGGGACCTTAGATTGTACGCCCCTTGAGGGTTAGGGACCTTAGATTGGACGCCCCTTGAGGGTCAGGGACTGATGTGAATGTACAATATATATATAAAGCGCGGCGTACATTGATGGCGCTATATAAGTACCTGAAACATTAGCACTTCCACCTGGCAGTACTGGAGTCATTGGTTCAAATCTCAACCACGGCACCACCTGCCTAGAGTTTGCATGTTCTCCCTGTGCCTGTGTAGGTTTCCTCTGGGTTCTCCAGTTTCCTCTCACACTCCAAAGACATGCTGGGAGGTTAATTGGCTCCTGTCTAAATTGGCCCCTAGTATGTGTATGTATGAATGTGAGTTAGGGACCTTAGATTGTACACCCCTTGAGGGTTAGAAACTGATGTGAATGTACAATATATATGTAAAGTGATGGCGCTATATAAGTATCTGAAATATTAGCACTTCCGCCTGGCAGTACTGGGATTGTTGGTTCAAATCCCAACCACGGCACCACCTGCCTGGAGTTTGTATGTTCTCCCTGTGCAGGTTTCCTCCGGGTACTCCAGTTTCCTCCCACACTGCAAAGGCATGCTGGTAGGTGAATTGGCTCCTGTCTACATTGTCCCTAGTATGTGTATGTATGAATGTGAGTTAGGGACCTTAGATTGTACGCTCCTTGAGGGTTAGGGACCTTAGATTGTACGCCCCTTGAGGGTTAGGGACCTTAGATTGTATGCCCCTTGAGGGTTAGGGACCTTAGATTGTACGCCCCTTGAGGGTTAGGGACCTTAGATTGTACGCCCCTTGAGGGTTAGGGACCTTAGATTGTACACCCCTTGAGGGTTAGGGACCTTAGATTGTACGCCCCTTGAGGGTTAGGGACTGATGTGAATGTACAATATATATGTAAATTGACGGCGCTATATAAGTATTATTATTATTATACAGGATTTATATATTATTATTATTATACAGGATTTATGGCGCCAACAGTTTGCTCAGCGCTGTACAATATAACGGGAGACAATACAGCAACAATACAGTTCAATACAAGAGGGATAGGAGGGCCCTGATCCTGGGAGCTTACAATCTAGGAGGGAGGGTACCTGAAATAAATAATATGGTGATCAGAGACTGTGGACATGCTGCGAGAGACTGAGGACGTTTTACATGATGTTAGAAGAGATTCCGGCTAGCACCCCTGTACAGATCACAGATGCCACTCCCACCACAGCCTGCTGGGGGCCAAGGACCACACGGCAAGTCCCTAAGGGCCAAAGGTTGGGCACCTGAGCTTTGCCTGAACAAGATCACAGAAAGCATGTTCCTATACTAGATGGCAAGAATTCGTCTTTCAAACAACCAGATCCTGACTGCATCGCTGTACCTGAAGGAAAAGGTTCTTTAACCCCCGAAGAGTTAATAAAACTTTTTTTTGACATTGGCGGCAATGAGTCTTAAGACTTTTCTTTTTCTCTTGAAAACAAATGCGTGATAAGCTGATCTAGCTTCACCCAGCTGAGGAAATCAGGAAAAAAAAACAAAAGTTACAAAGTTTTCTTTTCTTTGGGAAGAATGTTCCTTTCCTGCCCAGCAGATCGTCTATTTGCTGCATTTTGTTTAGAAGAGTATAAAGGGACGGTTACTTACGGCGCTGTCAGTCCGTCATCTGTGCAGTGTGTTCAGTGTGCTGGAGGAACGACTGGCCAGCAGGGAAGCGCCTGTGTTGTGGGTGTGCCGCTCCTTCATGAAATATTAATTTGCAGTTCCTGTAAAAGAAAACATTGATCACCTCGGCTTTGTTCCGTTCCCTGCCGCCATGGTCCTACTTGTCAAATATCACCTGAAGACACGGCCCTGGAATAATAACAAGGGACAGAGGAGCCGTCACCATAAGGGAGCCTTTGTCTCCGGCTGCTAAGAATAGGCTGGGAGGTGTTCTAAGCGAAGAGATCCAGCGTGCTGATGGTCATAGCGTATTCAGTTATACAAAGGCTGCCAGTAAGCGCGCAGACGTCACTAAATATAAGAAAAATAAAGCTGCTAAACGTGCTATAGCTCAAGCTTGGAGAAGCCCTTTGGTTGTCCTCCAGGGCAGGGGCGTCCCTAGGGTTGGTGTCACCCCGGTGCGGTAACACTTGTCAACCCTCTGCAGTGGCGTCCCGAGGCAGGTGCAGGGGGTGCGCGCCACACCGGGTGACACCTACCGCACGGGGTGACACCGGACCTGCTGCACGAAAAGGTAAGTTGTAAAGCAAGCCAACAATCCCCGCAGGATAGATCCGATCCATCCTGCGGGGATCGTTGGCTTTCTTTACAACTTACCTTTTCGTGGAGCGGGTCCGGTGTCACCCCGTATAGGTTGCATGCCGACGATCCCACCAGGATGGTTCGGATCTGCAGATTGGGGAGCATAATGGATCAGACTCCGATCCATTATGCTCAATCCACAGATCCGAACCATCCTGCGGGGATCGTCGGCATGCAACCTATACGGGGGGGACACCGGACCCGCTCCGCTCCACGAAAAGGTAAGTTGTAAAGAAAGCCGACGATCCCCGCAGGATGGATCGGATCTGCGGATTGAGCATAATGGATCAGAGTCCAATACATTATGCTCCCCAATCCGCAGATCCGATCCATCCTGCGGGGATCGTTGGCTTTCTTTACAACTTACCTTTTCGTGGAGCGGGTCCAGTGTCACCCCCGTATAGGTTGCATGCCGACGATCCCCGCAGGATGGATGGGATCTGTAGATTGGGGAGAATAATGGATCGGACTACGATCCATTATGCTCAATCCACAGATCCGAACCATCTTGCGGGGATTGTCAGCATGCAACCTATATGGGGTGACACCGGACCCGCTCCATGAAAAGGTAAGTTGTAAAGCAAGTCAACGATCCCCACAGGATGGATTGGATCCATCCTGAGGGGATCGTCGGCTTTCTTTACAACTTACCTTTTCGAGGAGCGGGTCCGGTGTCACCCCATATAGGTTGCATGCCAACAATCCCCGCAAGATGGATCAGATCTGCGGATTGGGGAGCTCAATCTGCAGATCCGATTCATCCTGCGGGGATCGTCGGAGGGGGTGTCACCAAGTGTTATCGCACCGGGTGACACCAACCCTAGGGACGCCCCTGCCCCTCCGACGATCCCCGCAGAATGGATCGGATCTGCGGATTGATCATAATGGATCAGAGTCCGATCCATTATGCTCAATCCGCAGATCCGATCCATCCTGCGGGGATCGTCGGCTTGCTTTACAACTTACCTTTTTGTGGAGCGGGTCCGGTGTCACCCGGTGCGACACGCCCCCCCCGCACCTGCCTAGGGACGCCCCTGCTCCAGGGGGTGAAGACCCTGATGAATGCTATGATGACCAATGAACAGATGTCTAGCATTCTTTAAGATTCTCATCCGAGATTCCTTACCTTCATTTTATTGCCACAAGTTTTTGGAAAACGCGGAAAGAAAATGAAAATGTTTGTTTTACACAAAGTTGGCAACTTAATAAGATATTTCTCACACACATCATAGGCACACTTAGAATTACACCTCAGAACACATTCTGCTACTCCTCCAGAGTATGGCGATAACACATATGCGAGACTTTTGTTTTTTTTTTACAGCGTAGCCACACAGAGAGGCCCAAAATTCAAGGAGCACCTTCAGACGTCCTAGGGGCATAAATTACGCATTTAATGTCCTGACTACCTATCACAGTTTTGGAGGTGCTAGAGCACCAGGATGCCCACAAAACGACTTCATTTTGGAAAGTAAACACCCCGATGTAACAGAATGTCTGTTGGTTCTGCGGAAGGGGATAAGCCCTCGAAACGCGTTAGACTGTTGGAAATCCAGGGTTCCCATTGCGGATTGACATGTAGTGTGGACTGGCCAGTGCTGTTCTTTGTGATGTGCCTTTGACATTTTTGTCAATTGTGAGTATGATACCTATTTTTTATCATTTCACTAAATGTTTTTTAAGATAATGCACTGGTGTGGCTGTGATCAGGGACAATGAGACCGGTGTGGTTGTGATCAGGGACTATTTGACCGGTGTGGTTGTGATCAGGGACTATTTGACCGGTGTGGTTGTGATCAGGGACTATATGACCGGTGTGGCTGTGATCAGGGACTATATGACCAGTGTGGCTGTGATCAGGGACTATATGACCGGTGTGGCTGTGATCAGGGACTATATGACCGGTGTGGCTGTGATCAGGGACTATATGACCGGTGTGGCGGTGATCAGGGGACTATATGACCGGTGTGGCTGTGATCAGGGACTATATGACCAGTGTGGCTGTGATCAGGGACTATATGACCGGTGTGGCTGTGATCAGGGACTATATGACCAGTGTGGCTGTGATCAGGGACTATATGACCGGTGTGGCTGTGATCAGGGACTATATGACCGGTGTGGCGGTGATCATGGACAATGAGACCGGTGTGGCTGTGATCAGGGACAATGAGATTGATGTGGCAGTGATCAGGAACACTGTATCTGCTGTAGCAGTGATTGGGGACACAGACTGGTGCAGCGAAGATTAGGGACACTGTGAGTGGGGGATGGGGATTAGGGACACTGTAAGTGGGGGATGGGGATTAGGGACACTGTTGTGGCAGGGATTAGAAATACTGACTAGCAGCACTGGTCTGGTGACATTATACTGCTGTGGTGGTAATCAGAGATGATGGCTGGTTTTTCTACACAGTAGTAACAAAGGCGTCATGAATGACAGTTTTGTTTACTGTTGTAACTGTGATCACTCTGATTGGTCACAGTGATCGCATGGTACGGGGCCAATCACACTGTGACCAATCACAGATCACACAGTAGGAAGAAAGACATCATGAATGACAGCTTTGTTTACCGCTGTAACTGTGGGGGTGTCTTGATGCTGGGAAGGATTACTGTTGATGGTGGGGGATCTATTGTCGCTGAACGGGATCTGTTTCTGCAGGGGGTTGGGGGTGTCTTGATGCTGGGGAGGTTGACTGTGGAGGATATATTGTTGCTGGAGGGGATCTATTTCTGCAGGGGGTTGGGGGGGGGCGTCTTGATGCTGGGGAGGTCGACTGTTGATGGTGGGAGATCTATTGTCTCTGGATAAGAACTATTTCTGCAGGGGGTTGGGGATGTCTTGATACTGGAGAGGTTGTCTGTTGATGGTGGGGGATATATTGTCGCTGTAGGGGATCTCTTTCTGCAGGGGGTTGGGGGGGGGGTGTCTTGATGCTGGGGAGGTCGACTTTTGATTGTGGGGGATCTATTTCTGCTGCAGGAACTATTTCTGCAGGGGGCTGTCTTGATGCTGGGGAGGTTGACTGTTGATGACGGGGATCTATTTCTGCAGGGGGTTGGGGGTGTCTTGATGCTGGGGGGGTCGACTGTTGATGGTGGGAGATCTATTGTCACTGGAGGGGATCTATTTCTTCAGGGGGTTGAGGGTGTCGTGATGCTGGGGAGGTCGACTGTTGATGGTGGGGGATCTATTGTCACTGGAGAGGATCTATTTCTGCAGGGGGTTGGAGGTGTCTTGATGCTGGAGAGGTCAACTGTTGATGGTGGGGGATCTATTGTTGCTGGAGGGAATCCATTTCTGCCAGGTGTTGGGGTGTCTTGATGCTGGGGAGGTCGACTCTTGATGGTGGGGGATCTATTGTCACTGGAGGGAATCCATTTCTGCCAGGGGTTGGGGGTGTCTTGATGCTAGGGAGGTCGACTGTTAATGGTGGGGGATCTATTTCCACTGGAGGGGATCTATTCCTGCAGAGGGTTGGAGGTGTCTTGATGCTGGGGATGTTGACTGTTGATGGTGGGGGATCTATTGTCGCTGGAGGGAATGCATTTCTGCCAGGGGTTGGGGGAGGTGTCTTGATGCTGGGGAGGTCGACTGTTGATGGTGAGGAATCTATTGTCGCTGTAGGGGGTCTATTTCTGCCAGGTGTTGGGGTGTCTTGATGCTGGGGAGGTCGACTGTTGATGGTGGGGGATCTATTGTCGCTGGAGGGAATCCATTTCTGGGTTGGAGTGTCTTGATTCATAGAGGGAGAGTTCCTGCACCTACTCTGGCCCATGTAATGTATGAATTGATTGTTTCGGCACGGTCAATCATTTCTTCCAAGTAGAAACTAAAAGGAGTGTTCAGCCATAACGGGGGAGGGGCGGGGGGGGGGTGTTATCCTTTAACAAACACTTTCATCCCAATACATCCGCTCTCGGTCCTTCACCCAGCAAATATTTACCTGTCCATGGAGGCTTCATCCTGACCGTAGATCTCCCGGGCGTTGGACAACTTTCCATTTTACTTCAAACCTGTTCTGGTCCGATACTTCAACCTGCAGCTAACCCCTTCATGGCCAGAAAATCTGCGGCAGTGAAATCCAATCAGAGCGCCTAACCGTAGGGTCTGCAAACTGGAAAACGCACCAAAATCCACCTACCGGTCCACTGAACATGATTTCCTACGGATCTAGGCGACATTGGTGCGTTTTGAGCCAATACGTTTTTTTTGGGGAGGGTTTCTTTTTTAAAGGGTCAGGGACTTTTTTCCCGCAGCAGATTGCATTTTGAGTATAATAGACTTCAATGTACCAGCATCATTTTTTTTTTTTTAATACTAGTAATGGCGGCGATCAGCGACTTATTGCGGGACTGCGGCAGGCAATCTGACACTGCAGGGGGACTCTGCTAAAAAGAGAGCCCCCAGATCTCTCCTGTGGCCTCCAAAGCATCTGATCAAACGGAGATTGGTTTGATCTGATGCTTTGAAAAAATGGTAATGGCTTGTTTATGTGAGACAGAAAGTGACGTCATCGCGTCTGGTTTCTGATGGGTTTTTTTGTTTTTTTTTTACACTGATTGCTTTTACACCCATTTAGGCTGTAAGAGGAATCATTTCTCCTTCTCTCTGGCTGCATTCTTGCACTCATTGAGAAATACTGTGAGAGCTGCGATTGGTCACAGCTTGTCACATGGTACAAGGCTGATGTGAATAGTTCTGTACCATGTGACCTCGGTGATCATTCACAGATTTCACATGTAGTAAGCAATGATGTCAGAAGTGACATCTTGCTTACTACTTTGCATGTGATCACTGATTGGCCAATCAGTGATCACATGATCGGGACCTCGCACAGAGGGGACGTACGACGATCGGTGTTCCACTGAGTCCAGAGAACACAGCGGGCACCGGATCGCGGTGCTGCGCACTCCCAGGGAGCCTTCCACTAGTGAGAAATATGAAAAAGTCCACAAAAACTTTAACTTGTGTGCTCCTGAGTTAAAGTTTTTGTGTTTTTTTTCATATTTCTCACTAGTGGAAGACGCAACATAAGTCACGGATTGTTTTGAAATAAATACGCAGCTTTAGTAGGATTGCAGACTGAAGCCGGACTCACAATGTCATTTAAAATTATATTTATTCATTTATTTATGTTATATATCCTTTTGTGAATATTTCACATTTAATCTCTATTAGTGGAGCGCGACACGTTTGCATTTGATTTTCCCGATGGGACGGAAGAGTCCGGTAAAGGCAGGGACCCCTCTTCCGCCGCCTATAAAAGTGATCTAGTGGCTATATAGCTGCTCGGATCACTGTTACCTGATAGGGAGTCACTTTTTTTTATATTGCAAAGTGAAACAAAAAGCGCACCAACCTTAAATACTCACAAACAAAGCAATAAAACAAGCGTATAAGATCCTCAAAGGAACATTACGGTGAAAAACTAGTGCAAGTCGCATCAAGGAGGGGGAGACTCTCAAAGTTCCGCTGATGCGTTTCAAAGGGGGGGGTCCCTTCTTCCTCAGAGCTAACAAAACCATGAGTGCCTTCTTCTATATACAGTTGTGTCCAAAATTATTCAACCCCCACTGAAATTGAGTGTTTTGGCAAGTTTGACATTGCTTTTGATCATTCAGTCATCTTGCTTACATTTACATTAAAGAGGCACTTGTAGGTCAGACAAATATAACATAACAGTTATAATGAAATAACCACAAATGTCTTTTCTGTGCTCACAGCATTATCAGTTTTATTCAACCCCCAAGTGACATTCAATCTTAGTACTTAGTACAGCATCCTTTTACAGTTATAACAGCTTTTAAACGTGAAGCATAGCTTGACACAAGTGTCTTGCAGCGATCTACGGGTATCTTCGCCCATTCTTCATGGGCAAAGGCCTCCAGTTCAGTCACATTCTTAGGCTTGCGCACTGCAACTGCTTTCTTTAAGTCCCACCAGAGGTTCTCAATCGGATTTAAGTCTGGTGACTGCGATGGCCACTCCAAAATGTTCCAGCCTTTCCTCTGCAACCATGCTCTAGTGGACTTGGAGGTATGCTTGGGATCATTGTCCTGTTGAAAGGTCCAACGTCTCCCAAGCCTCAGGTGTGTGACGGACTGCATCACGTTTCCATCCAATATCTCCTGGTACTGAAGAGAATTCATGGTACCTTGCACACGCTGAAGCTTCCCTGTACCTGCAGAAGCAAAACAGCCCCAAAGCATGATTGACCCTCCACCATGCTTCACAGTAGGCAAGGTGTTCTTTTCATCATAGGCCTTGTTCTTCCTCCTCCAAACATAGCGTTGATCCATGGGCCCAAACAGTTCTAATTTTGTTTCATCAGTCCACAGAACACTATCCCACAACTTTTGTGGTTTGTCCACATGGCTTTTGGCATACTGCAGTCGACTCTTCTTATTCTTTGGAGACAGCAAGGGGGTACGCCTGGGAGTTCTGGCACGGAGGCCTTCATTACGCAG
This sequence comes from Staurois parvus, assembly GCF_062004578.1. Lineage (NCBI taxonomy): Eukaryota > Metazoa > Chordata > Amphibia > Anura > Ranidae > Staurois > Staurois parvus. Next base: position 96,381 of record NW_028319514.1, on the reverse strand, counting down.
TGTGCGTCTTATTGTCTGGGCTGAAACTTCTGTACCCACATCTGACAAATCTTTTCTCAGTTCCTCAGCAGTCACACGGGGACTTCTCTCCACTCTACGCTTCAGGTAGCGCACAGCAGTCGAAGTCAGCATCTTCTTTCTGCCACGACCAGGTAGCGTTTCAACAGTGCCCTTTGCCTTGAATTTGCGAATGATGCTTCCTAAGGTGTCTCTTGGTATGTTTAACATCTTTGCAATCTTCTTATAGCCATTGCCCTTCCTGTGAAGAGAAATCACCTCTTCTCTTGTCTTCCTGGACCATTCTCTTGCCTTCACCATGTTTGTAACCACACCAGTAAATGTCTAGAAGGAGCTGAGTATCACAGTCATTTTAAAGCTGCCTAATTGGTGCTTATTATGCTTGATTGCTGCTCGGTGACATCCACAGGTGTTTTCAATACCTGATGGAAAGCACCTGTATGAACCTCTGTTCTTCAGAGTGGTAGTCTTTAAGGGGTTGAATAATTGTGGCAATGAAGAAACCACATAAGAACCATTTACTACTGTATTACATAAACAATTGATGTCATTTTAGTTGCATTTGGGTAGTTACAACGTCCTTGTAGGATTTGATTCTGAATACAATTCCAAATGTACACTATAGTCCCTAAACCCCTTTACAGCATTGGGGGTTGAATAATTTTGGACACAACTGTATATTGTGGAACTAAGACTCCCAAGAAAGAAGGAGGGGCATAGGTGTCATAAAAACATGCTAAACAAATACTTGCTAAAAGAATATATATAGAATCATTTAACAACATTGTAATAAATAGAAATATTCATTCTCTCTCTCCACTCTATCTCCTCTCTCTCTTCCCCCCCTCTCCTCTCTCTCCCCTCTCTCCCCCCTCTCCTCTCTTTCTTCTCTCTCCCCTCTATATCCCCTCTCTTATCTCTCCCCTCTCTCCCCTCTCCCCTCTCCTCTCTCTCCCCCTCCTCTCTCTCTTCTCCCTCCCCTCTCCCCTCTCTTCTCTCTCCCCACTCTCTCCTCTCTCTCCCCTCTCCTTTACCCTCTCTCCCCCCCTCCTCTCTCTCCCCTCTCTCTCTTCTCTCTCCCCTCTCCTCTCTCTCCCCTCTCCCTTCCCTCTCCTCTCCTTCTCACTCTCCTCTTCCCCCTCTCCCTCTCCTCTTCCCCCTCTCCTCTCTCTCTTCCCTCTCCCTCCCCCCTCCCTTCCCTCTCCTCTCCCTCTCCCTCTCCTCTTCCCCCTCTCCCTCTCCTCTCTCTCTTCCCTCTCCCTCTCCCCTCTCTCCCCCCTATCCCTCTCCCCCCCCTATCCCTCTCCCCTCTTTCCCCCCTATCCCTCTCCCCTCTCTCCCCCCCTATCCTCTCTCTCTCCCTCTCACTCTCCTCTTCTCCCTCTCTCTCCCTCCCCCCGTCTCCCTTCTCTATCTCCCCTCTCCTCGCTCTCCTCTCTCTCCCTTCTCTACCTCCCCTCTCCTCTCTCTCCCTTCTCTATCTCCCCTCTCTCCCCCTTCTCTATCTCCCCTCTCTCCCCCTTCTCTATCTCCCCTCTCTCTCCCTTCTCCATCTCCCCTCTCTCTCCTCTCCCCCTTCTCTCTCTCCCTTCTCCATCTCCCCTCTCTCTCCTCTCCCCCTTCTCTCTCTCCCTTCTCCATCTCCCCTCTCTCTCCTCTCCCCCTTCTCTCTCCCCTATCTCCCCCCTCTCCCTTCTCTCCCCCCTCTCCCTTCTCTCCCCCATCTCTCTCCCTTCTCCCCCCCCCTCCCTTCCCCCCCCCCTCTCCCTTCTCTCCCCCCTCTCTCCCTCTTCTCTCCCTTCTCTCTCTCTCCCTTCTCTCCCCCCTCTCCCTTCTCTCCCCCATCTCTCTCCCTTCTCCCCCCCCTCCCTTCCCCCCCCCTCTCCCTTCTCTCCCCCCTCTCTCCCTCTTCTCTCCCTTCTCTCTCTCTCCCTTCTCTCCCCCCTCTCTCTTGAACATCACGCTTCAATAAAAGAGCATTTTTTGGCATGATCGGTCATTTTTTCAATATCAATGCCAACATTTCACAAATTCTGCAAACTTTTGAGCACAACTGTGTGTGTATATATAGTTGTGTTCAAAATAATAGCAGTCAGACATCACTAACCGGATCAATCACTGTTTTTGGTAGAAATGATATTTCTACATGGCAAATAATTTCCTAGCAGGTGTAGTAGAGTAATAGAAATCCAACAGACCCAACAGTCATGACATGCATGCTGCTGATTCTGTGTCATTGAATCACTCATTGAAAGGGGCGTGTTCAAAATAATAGCAGTGTGGAGTTCTATTAGTGAGCTCATTCATTCTTTGAAAAACAGGTGGCAATTATTGCCCTTATTTAAGGAAGGAAGGCAGCAAATATTGGACATGCTGGTTACAGTGCATTTCTCTCTGAAATTCTGAGGAAAATGGGTCGTTCCAGACATTGTTCAGAAGAACAGCGTACCTTGATTAAAAAGTTGATTGGAGAGGGGAAAACATAAAAAGAAGTGCAGAAAATGATTGGCTGCTCAGCTAAAATGATGGCAAATGCTTTAAAATGGCAACCAAAACCTGAAAGACGTGGAAGAAAGCGAAAAACTACCATTGGAATGGATAGAAGAATAGCCAAAATGGTGGTGCAAGCATCATGATATGGGGATGTTTCTCATACTACGGTGTTGGGCCTATTTATCGCATACCAGGGATCATGGATCAGTTTGAATCCATCAGAATACTTGACAACGACCCCAAACACACCAGTAAATGGGCAACATCTTGGTTCCGCCCTACCCGCACCGCTATTGGTGGCTGGGGATGTCAATCACCGGGTCCCAGCCAGCTATTCCAGGTCGGGGCTTGGTGATTATCGGCAAAGCTGACAGGGGAGAGACCTGTGTGTAGAGGTCTCTCTCCTGCCAACAAGGACATCCTGCTTTGTACTTCTCTTCACAGCACGTCTCCCTAGTAAAACACTCACAGCACACAGGTAACCCTTTGATCGCCCCAGATGTTAACCCCTTCCTGCCCAGTGCCATTAGTACAGTGTCAGTGCTTTTTATTAGCACTGATCACTATATTGGTGTCACTGGGGATGTCAGTGGCCGTTACTCAGTTCCCACCCCCCAGTGTTAGAATGTCTGCTACAGTTCCTCCCAGGGGCGGACTGACAACTCATGGGGCCCCCGGCCAATAGGGGATCATGAGGCCCCTGTGTCCTTGCCCAAACTCAAAAAAGCCTATGAAAAAGGTACCAGGGGCAGCTCATGGGGCCCCCTACTGACCCCAGGGGACCATGGGGCCCCTGTGTCCTTGCCCAAACTCAAAAAAGTCTATGAAAAAGGTACCAGGGTCATCTCATGGGGCCCCCTACTGACCCTGGTCCCTCCATAAGTCGCTGATTACTGCCATTACTAGTATCTAAAAAAAAAAAATTCCAGTATATATACCGCCATTTGTAGACGTTATACCTTTCACGTAAACCAATTAATTTACCATTATTGGGATTTTTTTTAGCAAAGACACGGTGCAGAATGCATTTTGGTCTAAATTGCTGAAAACATTTTATTTTTGAAATTTTTTTGTTGGATATGTTTTATAGCAAAATCATTTTCTTTTTCTAAATTGTCATTTTTTGTTTATAGCGCAAAAATTTAAAAAAACGCTGAGGTGATCAAATACCACCGAAAGAAAGCTCTATTTGTGGGAAAACAATTAGATAAATTTCATTTGGGCGCAGCGTTGCATGACTGCGCAATTGTCAGTTAAAGTAACGCAAAAATGGACTGGTCAGGAAGGGAGGGGGGATTCTCTGGGGGGCAAGGGGTTAATATGCAGAGTAGTAATAAATCAAGCCAGCAGCAGACAAGGAGACAAAGAAGAGCCATAATGACAAATCCACGGAAACCATATAAATATCCGTTAGACTGAATTGGAATTTAACAAGATCCAATATTAGATGATACTATGGACCTCTAAATCTTCATTGAGGCCATTGGGTGCCATAGAACCAAATTTAAATAGCCAAAGGGTTTCCCTCCTACATAGGAGGCCTAGCCTGTCCTTGTCAGTGAGAGTTCCCTTAGGGACTTGTCCTATGGCCATAACTTCTAAAAAAAAAAACTGAAATTCGTATTATGGAGATGTAAGAAGTTCCTGGGGACTCTGTGTTTATTGCTCCCCTCTTCTGTGTTCACCAACTCCTTTCCGTAGGGGACGTATTGTACGGCTCACATACAACAGGTTAGCACATGATCTGTAGGGCAGGTAATGAATTGACGGATGTCATAAATAATACCTTTGGAATCAGACGTGTCACCTACCATGAGTGATGACCTGACAAGTGAGACAACCTTCTTCTCACACTTGTAGATAACGATTCTATTATCAAAGTAGGAACAGGTGTCATGTTTCTTATGAGGAGACGAGGAGAGTTTGCTCGGGGCTCAGATATTCATACGCGCCTTTCTGGATGTGACTTGAACTTTTAATGTTCCTTTAGAGGATCTTATACGCTTGTTTGTGAGTAAATATCTTATTTTAATAAAATCACTTTGCAGTATTGGTCGCAGGGGCGGACTGACAACTCATGGGGCTCCCGGGCAATAGGGGATCATGGGGCCCCTGTGTCCTTGCCCAAACTCAAAAAAGCCTATGAAAAAGGTACCAGGGGCATCTCATGGGGCCCCCTACTGACCCCGGGCAGTTTCCAAATGGTCAGTCCGCCCCTGATGGTCGGGCTTCCCCAGCCTTGTTAAGAGCTGCACAACCTTTGATCTATTGATGGACAAACTTCCATAAGTGGTCTATCCACCCACCCACCCTTGATCTGGGTCCCTGAGCACAGGAGGTGTTGTTTCTGTTTTCACTTTTTTATATATTGTAGCCTCAACCATTATCCTGTTATAAACACTTAAACCAGGGGTCTCCCAACTGGACTGAATGCGGCCCTTTGCTTGCCTTTTTCCGGCCCTTGGGGCATTATTCCTCCCATTGACACCAACAAGGAGGCACCATTCCCTCCAATGACATCAACAGTGGGGAACCATATCTCTCACTGACACAAGCAATGGGGCATTTTTCCTTCCACTGATAAATTAGGCCCTATTACCCCCCAGTGATACTAATGATGGGGCACTATTCCTCCCACTGATACCAATGATGGGGCACTATTTCTCCCACAGACGCCAATGATGGGGCACTAATCCTCCCACTGACACCAATGATGGGACACTATTCCTCCCACTGATACCAATGATGGGGCACTATCCTCCCACTGACACCAATGATGGGGCACTATTCCTCCCACTGACACCAATGATGGGGCGCTATTCCTCCCACTGATACCAATGATGGGGCACTATTCCTCCCACTGATACCAATGATGGGACATTATTCCTCCCACTGATACCAATGGTGGGGCACTAATACTCCCACTGACACCAATGATGGGGCACTAATACTCCCACTGACACCAATGATGGGGCACTATTCCTCCCACTGACACCAATGATGGGACACTATTCCTCCCATAGACACCAATGATGGGACACTATTCCTCCCATAGACACCAATGATGGGACACTATTCCTCCCACTGATGCCAATGATGGGGCACTATTCCTCCCACTGACACCAATGGTGGGGCACTATTCCTCCCACTGACACCAATGGTGGGGCACTATTCCTCCCACTGACACCAATGGTGGGGCACTATTCCTCCCATAGACACCAATGATGGGACACTATTCCTCCCACTGATGCCAATGATGGGGCACTATTCCTCCCACTGACACCAATGGTGGGGCACTATTCCTCCCACTGACACCAATGGTGGGGCACTATTCCTCCCACTGACACCAATGGTGGGGCACTATTCCTCCCATAGACACCAATGATGGGACACTATTCCTCCCACTGATGCCAATGATGGGGCACTATTCCTCCCACTGACACCAAGCCCGAGACATTGTTTACTCCCACTGACACCGGGGCATTTTTTTATACCCACTGTCCACTGCGGTCGTCCTAAAGATTGAAGAACAGTAAACGGCCCTTTGTTTAGAGACCCCTGACTAAAACCATAGTCCGTTTATAAATGGCCCGAAGGATGGGAAGTGGTTATGGCACCCCGATGCAACTTTCAGAAGCGTGTGAAAAATTGCACAAACTGCACGATAACAAAGTCAAATGAATGGGCTGCCCCGCTGCAACGCACAGTAATAGGCAGCAATGCATGTGTGCTGCCGCATGGCCCCAATATGAACCTACGTGAAGGACACCGCAGTCACATTCTTACCTTGTCCTGGTACATCTCCACCGTCCTGGCCTGCTCTCTCCCTGACGTCTTGAACCTTCTGCTGGCCCAGTAGAGTGAGCCAAGGAAAGCTGACTTTAGAGAGTTGGATGTATTTTGGGAGAAGATGAAAATCCGGTCCGACCAGACTTTGGTCCTTACCCAACCAGGCTGTACAGGTGCCAACAAAACCATCAAATGAATTCACAACAAACACTGCAGAGCCTACCTGAGGGCCAAACTGTTGTCTAGATGTTTGGGACCATTGTTATGTTAATGGAGGAGCTGGGGAACAGACATGACTCATCCCTGAGGAACAGAAGTGACCCATGGCTGGGGTGGGTGTTGTCTCTTCCTAAGTTAATAGCTCTTTTAAGTATTTTCTGGTTTCTATGAAACTTGGCCAATGACTTGTGTTGCAAAGTGTCCTTGTTATGCCTCCCATTATCATTTCCATATTTTCTTGGAGGCCAACTCCAGGCAAATTAAAAAAATCCCATGCAGCGGGGTTGTGGCTGCACTGCAATGGTTGGTTGCACCTTTTGTCCAGGGGAGGGGAGAAACCATTTTACTTACCTAATCCTCTGGCAGGTGGTGCTCCCCCATGATCTGGCAGTAGGCTGCCCCTCGGCGTCCTTACATCCAGGCAGTGCTATGGACCTTGCTCTGGTCTTTTACATCAGAACTCATGGAGGACAGAAGCTGCGGGGGAAGGGTGGGGGGATACTGGTCTAGCTGTGAGGAGGAGAGGAGGGTCCTTGTATTTCCTTTTTATTGTTCTCCCTAGACTTTAATGAGCAATTAATCCTCGTAATGCCAGGTGTTTGTGCAGAATTAGGCTTTAAAAAACAAGATGCAGATCAGTACCGACATGTTTCACCCCCTTCATGACCAGGCCATGCTTCAGTTTTCAGTGCTGCCATACTTTGGTCAACAATTACTTTGTCATGTAACACTGTACCCAAATCAATTTTTTTAGCTTTTTTTTTTTCCAACACAGGGCTTTCTTTCGATGGTGTTTATTAACCACGAGGGCTTTTTTTTTTTTTTTTACTGTACAAAAGAAAAATCCAAAAAGAGTTGAAAAAAAAACCTGTTTCCCTTACTTTGTTTTTATAAAACACTCCCAGCCCCTCCCAACACACGCACACACACGCGTCAATTACATTTTTTTAAAAAAAACACTGAAAACTGAAAGGTTTGATCTTGTTTTAGACCCAATGAGGTCATTAATGGGTTTTTGAGCTTCTCTATAGCTTCCTGAAGACATCACAGCCCCCGGCCTCGGTATCTCTCTCAAGGGCTTGCCTTCCTCTGGATCAACTGTGGGTGTAGAATTATAACTTTTTTTTTAAATGGTTGAACTGGATGGACTTTTGTCTTTTTTCAGCCAGACTAACTATGTAACTATGTAAGGGATCTTGGCCCTAATGCAAGGAGTGGGCTGGCTGTTGGGAGGAGTTATGCAAATATCAATACCTTGATGGGTGGGTGTCAGTATGGAGAAGTGGGGGTTCCTAGATAGGATATAGTTGCATGCAGACCGCGCATATGTGATGCTTAGCCTCCATGATCGAAAGAACTGAAAGCCAATAAATGGAAGGGGCGGGCCAGAGACAGTCAGAGCGGGATATAGAAAAGCAAGATGATGCCAGATGTCCTCCAGTCATGAAATGGGGCGGAGCTCTATCTGACTTGCTGCAGCTTCTAATGCACATTGTGAGAAGCTCGCAGTGTGCAGTGAAATCAGAGGAAGCCGTTTCAGTCCAGGAGAGGAGCCGGTATACCTGTGCAAGACTGAAGGGGAGGAGCCGGTACACCTGTGCAAGACTGAAGGGGAGGAGCCGGTATACCTGTGCAAGACTGAAGGGGAGGAGCAGGTACACCTGTGCAAGTCTGAAGGGGGGGAGCCTGTAAAACTGAAAGACTGAAGGGAAGGAGCTTGTACAACTGTACAAGACAGGAGAGGAGGAGCCGGTACATCTGTGCAAGGCTGGAGGGGAGGAGCCGGTACAGCTGCGCAAGACTGGAGGGGAGGAGCCAGTACACAGGTGCAAGACTGAAGAGGAGGAGCTGGTACACCTGTGCAAGACTGAAGGGAAGGAGCCGGTACACCTGTGCAAGACTGAAGGGGAGGAGCCAGTACACCTGTGCAAGACTGAAGGGGAGGAGCCTGTACAACTGTACAAGACTGGAGGGGAGGAGCCAGTACAGCTGAGCAATACTGGAGGGGAGGAGCCAGTACACAGGTGCAAGACTGAAGGGGAGGAGCCAGTACTCCTGTGCAAGACTGAAGGGGAGGAGCCGGTACACCTGTGCAAGACTGAAGGGGAGGAGCCAGTACACCTGTTCAAGACTGAAGGGGAGGCTGGAGGTCAACTTCAAGGCTATCTGGAACTGCACGTACACATATCTGGGTGAATGTTACAACACAAGTCCCAGCAATAACTTCATACCCATACAGGTCCACTTCAAGTTGGACTTGGATATTAATGTCCACACACAATCCAACTGCCTCACAATCCACTAAGCTATAACAACTGTCATTTCTCAGTATAGATAGTATATAGGCAGATCGGGACGGCTGATAACACCCACAGTCATTCCTGAAGGAAGATGAAAGTTTCTGGCCGGCTCCAGCCCCAACCAGAAATGTCAAGGTGACACAATCCTCCTTGTTCAGACAAGTGGAGGAGGAAGGCCAGGAGTGCCATCCATCCCGGACTCTCAGGTACTCATCTATTAATTACCAGGAAATGGCGCTTGCTGTTAGATTTGTGCCTGAGGTAGGATGAGTCCTTCCACATCCCCAGTTTATGTCCTAATTGCAGCTCATGAAACGGCATCACTCTTCCACTCTCGTTTAATAGAATGATTAATTTGCTGGTTAGGTCTTCAGAACGGGTTCCTCCAATTGGCCCTTTGGCAGGAGATACACACAGACCTTGTCTTCAGAAGGGGTTAATCCAATTGGCCCATTGGCAGGAGATACACACAGACCTTGTCTTCAGAACGGGTTCCTCCAATTGGCCCATTGGCAGGAGATACACACAGACCTTGTCTTCAGAACGGGTTCCTCCAATTGGCCCATTGGCAGGAGATACACACAGACCTTGTCTTCAGAACGGGTTCCTCCAATTGGCCCATTGGCAGGAGATACACACAGACCTTGTCTTCAGAACGGGTTCCTCCAATTGGCCCATTGGCAGGAGATACACACAGACCTTGTCTTCAGAACGGGTTCCTCCAATTGGCCCATTGGCAGGAGATACACACAGACCTTGTCTTCAGAACGGGTTCCTCCAATTGGCCCATTGGCAGGAGATACACACAGACCTTGTCTTCAGAACGGGTTCCTCCAATTAGCCCTTTGGCAGGAGATTTGTCTTCTGTGTTGTAGCCCTCGGGGTGTTTACAAAGGTTTGACTCCAAACAAAGCAGCATGGGAGGACCTCAGATGTTGGGTGGAATCCGGTAAAACAACTCTAGTCATAATATTTGTTTTGGAAAGTTGCCTACAAAAGATGGTGCTTAGAAGACAGGTATGGGATTTTTTTTCCCCCCAAATCATACTTGCCTAGGTGGATGCAGCATCGGTCTCCGCCACCTCCAAAATGGGAGAACTCCGCGATCACGTAACCGCTAATTGTTCTCATCGCCACTGAGAGCAGAGAGCTGTCTGTTCCATCCCCCCCAGCACTCACTGGAGCGCTGGACTGAGGAGGGGAAGGGAGTGGCTGGCTCGCTGAGAGGCTGAGCCTGGTTTTAATGGCGGGATCTTTTCCCAGTCTGGACTGGTTGAATGAGACCAGCCGACAGCGATCTTCAGCCCGCCCTCAGCTGAAAAAGGGTCACAGGAGTGCAGAATGAACTCCTGTGATCCCAAGGAACAGTACAGCCCAAAGAGCTTTGGCTGTACTCCTCCATTATTCCTGGTGTCTCCTGTAGACAACAGGGGTCTCCAAACTTTACCAGTTTACTGTCCTTCAGATTTTAGTGGAGCTGGACTGTGGCCATTGGGAGTTGAAATTGTCCTGGTGTCAGTGGGAGTAAACAGGGCATCTTTGGCATTAGGGGGAGGAATAGTGCATCATCATTGGTGTCAAGGGAATAATGTCCCATTGCTGGTGTCAGTGGGAGGAATAGAACCCCATCATCAGTGTCAGTGAAATGAATACTGCCTCATCCTTGGTGCCAGTGGGAGGAATAGTGCCCTGTCGTTGGTGTCAGTGGGAGGAATAGTGCCCTGTCGTTGGTGTCAGTGGGTGGAATAGGGCCCATCGTTGGTGCCAGTGGAAGGAATAGTGCCCTGTCATCGGTGCCAGTGGAAGGAATGGTCCCCAGTCGGTGTCAGTGGGAGGAATGGTGCCCCGTCGGTGCCAGTGGGAATTGTGCCCCGTGGTTGGTGTCAGTTCCCCACCCTCTCATCACAGTTCAGCCCCCCTTACCTTGTCAGTGGGAGGGATGGTAGTGACATAGGGGGGGCTGGTGGATGGAACCACATAGAGCAGCGGAACCCCAGACTTCTGACACAACTGGAAGAGTCAGATGCAGATTATTCTCCTGCAGATATTTCAAAGTGGGTCCTGACTGAGCGTGAGACTCAATGGCAAGTATGATCTTGTGGCTGTAATCTCCCAGCTTGAGGGACAGCTCTCTATCATGTGTGGTAACTGCACGGGGCCCCAGGACAATCCAAAGAAAGTGTAAAGGATAAGAGCACCACAAGTCTAAGTAATCCAGTATAGATTCATTAACATATCGTATCGTAGATCAGTGGTCTCCAAACTGTGGGCCTTTGTGTGCCAGCACATGGCCGAGATTGGATTCCCTTACAGACATAGCAGCCAGGTACACACTGGATTCCCTTATAGACACAGCCTTGATCTGCACAGTGTGTAGCTGGCTACTGCAGCTGTGCTGCCATTCTAATCTGGGAGTTTCACAGGTCAGAATTGTGACATAGCAGCCAGGTACACACTGCGCAGATTGAGGCTGTGTCTGTAATGGAATCCAATCTCGGCCATGTGCTGTGTGGGAAGCAGGCCCTTCACATTGGGTTTGTGTTGGAGGGAATGAAGGAATAAAAGGTAAGACTCAATTATGCTGCAGATTGTGAAGGGCCTGCTTCCTACACAGCACATGGCTGAGATTGGATTCCCTTACAGACACAGCCTCAATCTGCGCAGTGTGTGCCTGGCTGCTATGCCACAATTCTGACCTTCGAAACTCCCAGATTAGAATGGCAGCACAGCTGCAGTAGCCAGCTACACACTGTGCAGATCAAGGCTGTGTCCGTAAGGAAATCCAATCTCAGTTATGAGCTGTAGCAGGAGATCTGCTGAGGGCCCAGGCTGTGTGCAGTGCATGGATGGAAGGAGGAGCTCTGTTGGATGTCCTACCAGCATGGACCCTCTCCTCTTCATCCTCTGCCCTGCTAACCCCTGTACACTGCCCTACTGACCTCATATCCTGTGCCCCCGTGACATTTTTTACTAGCCCCCCCACAGGCTAGATCTGGCCCTGTTGTGCTCGCTATGCAATGCAGACAGATCTGGTGGGAGGGGCCGGCAGGGTGCTGTACATAGCTTCCTGAAAACACAGCACCCTGCCTCACTACTCCTCTTAAGGCCCTCAGTCCTGGTGCAAGCAGTGGGTTGGCTCTTGGGAGGAGTTATGCAAACATCAAAATGCCTCGATGGGCGAGTGTCAGTGTGAAGCAGTGAGCATTCCTAGGCATGCAGACCACCCTAAGTAACACCCTCCATGATTGAAAGAACTGAAATCCGATGAATGAATGGGGTACGCCAGCAACAGTCAGACTTGGGAGGAAAAAGCTAGTAGCAGGGGTGTCAAACGCAGATTCAATTTGGCCCAAATCAGCATTATGGTTGCCCTCAAAGGGCCGGTTGTCTCTGTAAGACTAGATGTCAAGAGCCCCCCCATCAGAAGTCAAAAGTTCCCCACCCTCTCATCACAGTTCAGCCCCCCTTACCTTGTGCTACTGCCAAGAAGCAGAAGGTGCAGGTTCTGGAGGAAGACTAAAGGAGGGCTGGAGTCTGTTGAGTGCTGAGAGAAGTTGGAGCTGAGGGTGTGCTGCAGCTGCACAGAGAGGTGAAGGATCTGTACGAGGAGCTCTGTCCTCCTCACTGCTTTCAAACATGGAGACTGGGGGGGGGGAGAAGAGACGAGGGTGTGCTGTAGCTTCACAGAGAGGTGCAGGATCTGTAGGAGGAGTTCTATCCTCCTCGCTGCTTTCAAACATAGAGACTGGGGGGGAGATGAGGGTGTGCTGTAGCTTCACAGAAAGGTACAGGATCCATAGGAGGCGTCTTGTCCTCCTCGCTGCTTTCAAACATGGAGATCAAGGGGGACGGAGATGAGGGTGTGCTGTAGCTTCAGAGAGGTACAGGATCCATAGGAGGAGTCCTGTCCTCATTGCTGCTTTCAAACATGGAGATCAGGGGGGCAGAGATGAGGGTGTGCTGTAGCTTTACAGAGAGGTGCAGGATCTGTGGGAGAAGTTCTGTCCTCCTCGCTGCTTTCAAACATGGAGATCGGGGGGGGGGCGATATGAGGGTGTGCTGTAGCTTCACAGAGAGGTGCAGGATCTGTAGAAGGTGTTCTGTCCTCCTCGCTGCTTCAAACATGAATATCGAGGGGGCGGAGAAGATGGTGTGCTGTAGCTTCACAGAGAGGTGCAGGATCTGTAGGAGGAGTCCTGTCCTCCTCCATGCTTTCAAACATGGAGACCGAGGACGGTGGAGAGGAGGGTGTGCCTCACAGATAGGTGCAGGATCTGTAGGAGTTCTTTCCTCCTCTCTGCTGCCAAATACAGAGACCAGGGGAGGCGGAGGACAGAACTCCTCCTACAGATCCTGCACCTCTCTGTAAAGCTACAGCACTCCCTTGTCTCCTCCTCCCTTGGTCTCAGCATTCAGCAGCAGAGAGGAGATGAGGGGGTGTGGTGTGGCCTCACAGAATCTGTAGGAGTTCTGTCGTCCTCTCTGCTGCTGATATGGCGGAGGGGGGGGGGGGGGGAGAAGAGACAAGCCTCTCCATGGCTGCATGGAGAAGCTCGAGATCTAGTGGAGGAGTTCTTTTCTCCTCCCTGCTGAGACAAGGTGGGGGCAGAGATGAGGGAGGTGCCGCAGCTGCAGGGCCACATGAAATGGCACGGCAGGCCAAACGTGGCCCACAGGCCTTGTGTTTGACACGTGAGCTAGAGGATTGCTGGATGTCTTTCACTGCATGCTGTGAGCTTCTCACAGGGTGCATTAGAAGCTGCCACAAGTCAGAGTAATAACCAAAATAATACAGCGCAAATAATACAAATAATCAAAACTGTGAAAAATTATTCGTGAAAGTCCAAAGACTTTTTCACAGTTTTGATTATTTGCGCTGTATTATTTTTATTATTTTTTTTATGTTTAGTCAATCCTTGAACAGCAGCATTTAATTTTTCACTTAATTTTTCACGTATTTCCTTGGCGCAAGTTTGATACATATTTAGCAAGTCAGAGTTAGCAATTTTAGTCAAGAAGAATCCTGTCCAATTGAATTTCAGCTTTAAATGTCACCGCAAAATATATATTTTTTTTCAATAGTTGAATTACACATCCCTCCACAATGGCGTATTCTTCACGCCGCCTGCCTCCCACATCCCACACCGAAGAACAGAACAAAGTCGTGAACAATTTAATGGTTTTTATTTTTCAATTGATACTGTATGAATACAAAGTTTCTAAAAAGCTACAAAAAAATCTACCACTATCAAGAAGGCATCAAAATCTGTCACTTTGCAAAGACATTAAAACACCTGCAGTAACCAACACAAAAATAGCATTTTAGAGTGATGAAATAATTGCACTTAACTGTCATAGATATTAAATCACACATGTACCGCCAAAAAGCTAGAATACAATTTTATTTTATTTTTATCTTTTTTTTTTTTTATTCAAACAAAGCACCGTTTAAAAAAAAAAAAAAAAAAAAAATTCTCCACACAAACCCTATAATTTCATATTAACTATCTCTCTAGAAGATAAATTCACTTTAAAGCCAACACTTGAAACATATTTTTCTTTTCTTTTTTTTTTAACAACATAAAGGTACCAGTACCTACACAAGGACAAACAGGAAAAAAAAAAAAAATAAAAAAAAATTGAACTGCTAAAAGGCCTTGACTGATGTCGCCTCGACGGAAAATTTGAAAATGGTACAAAAACATTCAAAAAAAACAGCTTTTTGTTGTGAATTTATAAAGGTAACAAGGCAGCTTCTGCATGAACAAAACCGGCTACAACATTAAATTAACCATTGACCATATATATGAATATGTAGATTCACAAAACCATTTTTTTTTTTTTTATTCCTTTATTTTTATTTTTTATTTTTTTTTTTAAACAGTACACAAAACAGAAGGCGAGAATTTTTTAAAGACACTTACAATGTGAACACAGTTTTATGGCAAAACAGTTTACACACAACAAAGTCATATTTAAGCAGTAAAGGCTATCGGGTTTGAGAGTTATAAAATTTTTGTTTGTGTTAGGCACATTTTGATTTTTTTTTTTTTAATATAATTTTCCTTTTTTTTTTTTTTTTTTTTTAACCTAGAATAAGCTAGGAAAATAATGCAGCCATAAAATATACAAATATACCAAAAAGAACCTCTGATGACCCAGGGTTCACCGTGGCTGGTAAATATATATATATTTTTTAATTATAAATAAGTAGCCATATTGGGCATGATGATTGTTGAGGCTAGACACGAATTAGGGACTGGTTTACTCTGAAATTTCCTCGTCTCTCCAGCCAGGTGTAAGATTTCTCTTTAACACTTGACCAAGCAAATATGGTTAAGAGGAAAAAAAAAAAATACAGCGAAATAAAATGAAATTTTAAATGTGGATTTCTATCATCACAGGGCAGATGTGTTTAAAAAAAAAAAAAAAATCTTTATTATGACGGAAACCTAAAGGAAAAAAAAAAAATGTTATCACAACAGAAATTACTTCCATAGGAAGAATCTCGACTATTTTTTAATTTTTAACTTTTTTTTTTTTTACATCACAGTATATATGTAGGATCTATTTATTTTCTTGTACTGAAAATGTAAACTTTTCATCCTAAGAGCACAAGAGTATGGAGCGTGTGGATGCAATATACTTTTTTTAATTTTTGTTTAGCAGTAAGAAATTCAAGAAAGCCAAAATTAAAAATAAAATAAAAAAAAAAAATTGAAGCCAGGCAATTTTACATGATAAATAACATTGTATATAAACTGTAAATAGAAAACATGGGTGTAATAATAAGATGATGAAAATTTTGATGTTGTAAAAATCTCCCTTTTTTTAAAAAGTTTTTTTTTTTTTTTTTTTAATTCTTCAGAAGGTTAAAAGGGAATTTAAGGGATTTTTATAAAGGCATCTGGCTCTAACGGCATTTGAAGGCATTGAGTTAGACCATTATAAAAAAATATTTGTAACAGTGTTCAGGGCTACCGTGCACCGCTCCGCCCGGCAAACATGGCCGACGCTAGCCGGTGGGCAGCAATGCAGGTTATGGTTTTTAGTGTTTCCCCAGACAGTCCTGAAGCCCCCGTTAGGAGTGCCTGTTGTAGTCGTAGCGCCACCTATGTACAGGTGGATTAATGAAGTGTACCTGTCATGCAGTTTACCTCATGACGGGTTAGGCCTTGTTCACACAGCCGCACTATAGCGTACGCTGGGTGCGAGGGTGGTTTTTGCCCACGCAGGGAGGCATAGGTGTCCTGGGCGGGCAATCCCATTCATAGCCATTGGGATGCAGTGGTTGCATGAACACAGTTGCCACTCCCAATATGGCAGATGCATGGCCTCATACGCACGGCTGTCAAACTGGAACCAGCAGCTCCATCCCAATTGGCGATGCATGGAACGCCTGTCCATCCCCGCGCATGCAAACGTGGCCCTTGCTGGGGGTGTATGCTGTAGTATTTCCGTGTGAATATGTCCCTAGTGGGACTAGAGGACAGCTTTGGGAAACAGTAACGTAAGGCAATATGTAAAGCGAATGGCCAAGCATGTAGAGCTGGTAGCTGGAATTAACAACCTGTCACATCACCCAAAAAAAAAAAGAAAAAAAAAAAAAAAAAAAAAAAGCTCATGTCCCGCTACGGATCTCAGCAATGATTTTATTTTTTCTTTTCCCTGCCGTGGAACAGAGCTGTGGCAGTTAGGCATACACGCGTGGTGTTCCTTTTGAAGCTGCTTTTGTGGCAACCGTCCAACCAAAAAAAAAAAAAAGGCATTGTGGTGATCTGTCTGTATTTTTGGTCTCTACAAATCTCCATACACATTAGTACAGCACTTTTGTAAGCTGGAATATTTCGGTTCAAAGGCACGTTCAGATCAGGATAAAACAAAAAAAAACATTTTGGTCAGGAGGCAGATAAGAAGCAAAAAAAAAAAATCCAATTGTGGCATTTTGCTTCTTCATCTCGCCAGCAGTGGATGTTTACAGTACAATAAAAGGACTATTGGGGTCTACTGATGAAGGATGGAAGATTCTCAACACCATTGGCAATAGTTAAGGTGGTCAAGACGGGATGCAGATGGTAAATCCACAATAAATAAAAGTGAACAGGTTAGACAGATTCACCAGTTGACTGGCCATTGGATCAGTCGCTATGTTAGAAGTATGACAACTCTTAGTAAAAAAGAACCTGGTGAAGCTTTGTTGAAGGGTCCACCAAAGACCAGTTAATGTAGATGGTGAATCTTCTATTTACCCTTCATATATAGGTCCCCTCACCCCCTTCCACCAAACACCAGTTAATGTAGATGGTGAATCTTCTATTGAAGGGTCCACCAAAGACCAGTTAATGTAGATGGTGAATCTTCTACTGACCCGTCATAAATAGGATCCCTCACCCCATTCCACGAAACACCAGTTAATGTAGATGGTGAATCTTCTAATGAAGGGTCCACCAAAGACCAGTTAATGTAGATGGTGAATCTTCTACTGACCCTTCATAAATAGGACCCCTCACCCCCTTCCACCAAACACCAGTTACTGTAGATGGTGAATCTTCTATTGAAGGGTCCACCAAAGACCAGTTAATGTAGATGGTGAATCTTCTATTGACCCTTCATATATAGGACCCCCTTACCCCCTTCCACCAAACACCAGTTAATGTAGATGGTGAATCTTCTATTGACCCTTCATATATAGGTCCCCTCACCCATTTCCACCAAACACCAGTTAATGTAGATGGTGAATCTTCTATTGACCCATCATATATAGGACCCCTCACCCCCTTCCACCAAACTCCAGTTAATGTAGATGGTGAATCTTCTATTGACCCTTCATATATAGGACCCCTCACCCCCTTCCACCAAACACCAGTTAATGTAGATGGTGAATCTTCTATTGACCCTTCATATATAGGTCCCCTCACCCATTTCCACCAAACACCAGTTAATGTAGATGGAGAATCTTCTATTGACCCTTCATATATAGGTCCCCTCACCCCCTTCCACCAAACACCAGTTAATGTAGATGGTGAATCTTCTATTGACCCTTCATATATAGGTCCCCTCACCCATTTCCACCAAACACCAGTTAATGTAGATGGAGAATCTTCTATTGACCCTTCATATATAGGTCCCCTCACCCCCTTCCACCAAACACCAGTTAGTGTAGATGGTGAATCTTCTATTGAAGGGTCCACCAAAGACCAGTTAATGTAGATGGTGAATCTTCTATTGAAGGGTCCACCAAAGACCAGTTAATGTAGATGGTGAATCTTCTATTGACCCTTCATATATAGGACCCCTCACTCCCTTCCACCAAACACCAGTTAATGTAGATGGTGAATCTTCTACTGACCCTTCATAAATAGAACCCCTCACCCCCTTCCACCAACCACCAGTTAATGTAGATGGTGAATCTTCTACTGACCCTTCATAAATAGGACCCCTCACCCCCTTCCACCAAACACCAGTTAATGTCATATGGTGAATCTTCTACTGACCCTTCATAAATAGGACCCCTCACCCCCTTCCACCAAACACCAGTTAATGTCATATGGTGAATCTTCTACTGACCCTTCATAAATAGGACCCCTCACCCCCTTCCACCAAACACCAGTTAATTTAGATGGTGACTTCTAATGAAGGGTCCACTAAAGACCAGTTAATGTAGATGGTGAATCTTCTACTGACCCTTCATAAATAGGACCCCTCACCCCCTTCCACTAAACACCAGTTAATGTAGATGGTGACTCTTCTAATGAAGGGTCCACTAAAGACCAGTTAATGTAGATGGTGACTCTTCTACTGACCCGTCATAAATAAGACCCCTCACCCCCTTCCACCAAACACCAGTTAATGTAGATGGTGACTCTTCTACTGACCCGTCATAAATAAGACCCCTCACCCCCTTCCACCAAACACCAGTTAATGTAGATGGTGAATCTTCTACTGATCCTTCATAAATAGGACCCCTCACCCCCTTCCACCAAACACCAGTTAATGTAGATGGTGAATCTTCTACTGATCCTTCATAAATAGGACCCCTCACCCCCTTCCACCAAACACCAGTTAATGTAGATGGTGACTCTTCTAATGAAGGGTCCACCAAACACCAGTTAATGTAGATGGTGAATCTTCTATTGATCCTTCATAAATAGGACCCCTCACCCCCTTCCACCAAACACCAGTTAATGTATTTGGTGTATCTTCTATTGACCCTTCATATATTGGACCCCTTACCCCCTTCCACCAAAGATTAGGTAATATATATGGTGAATCTTCTATTGACCCTTCATAAATAGGACCCCTCACCCTCTTCCTATCCAAGTTACAATTTTACAACTCTCTACAATATAGCTTTGTGTAAGGCCAGAACATTCTGATAAATTAATTCTTCATTAGGCATGCTTGATATAAAAAATAATAATAGTGAGCCCATCTGATTTGTTGGAGAACAGTAAACTGTTTTTTGTGCTGCTACGAGGCACCAACAAGGTACCTGCAATGCATTGCGCTGAACCACATCCAGAGCACATTGCCAAGTGCCCTCAACTGTGAGATGGATGTTAGAACGCAGAGGTGTGAATGGACATTCTTTCTTTTCAAAAGCCCCGATATTCATAGAAAATATGGGGCCACACTGTACAAATCTCACCCAGAATTAAACCTTCCATCACCCAATATGTTCAGCAAACAAGAGTACATTTTCAAAAACAAAAAGTTTGGTTTGTTTTGGGACTGAGAACTGTTCCACGCATTTGACAGGCTCTCTGAAGTTATCTCTAAGGCACTGCATTCAAAAATGCTTTGGCAGCTTTGAGTGGTAATAATAATCTTTAATAAAAAGTTCTAGATGATAAATTAATTTCTTCCAGCTTATAAAAGGGCTCATAGTTACAGGACACTTTTTCGATGTGAGTACATAGAGGAGGGTTAAGGCTATTCAGAAAAATGACAGTTTTTTGTTGTTTAGGCCATTTAGAAAGTAGTGTAATAAAATATTTGCTCCTTCACAGTGTGAAGGACAGAAAGGCAAGGCATCCACCCAGTTCTGCGGTTCTATGCTTCCACCTGTAGATCTTCAAAGCCAACTCCACCCAATAACGTATTGTGGGTTCCAGTGAAGAAAACCACAAACTGGCCTTTTAAATCATTCAAGGAACTTGATGTAGAGGCATTTCCAGGAATTCAAGTTGGCACTACTCCCTAATCCCACCCGAAGAAACCACAAGCTGGCCTCTTATATCACTCAGGGACTCCAGTGTGGAGGCAACTCCAGGAATTTAGATTGGTGATACCTCCCCAACAAAGAAACCACAAGCTGGCCTCTTATATCACTCAGGGACTCCAGTGTGGAGGCAACTCCAGGAATTTAGATTGGTGATACCTCCCCAACAAAGAAACCACAAGCTGGCCTCTTATATCACTCAGGGACTCCAGTGTGGAGGCAACTCCAGGAATTTAGATTGGTGATACCTCCCCAACAAAGAAACCACAAGCTGGCCTCTTATATCACTCAGGGACTCCAGTGTGGAGGCAACTCCAGGAATTTAGATTGGTGATACCTCCCCAACAAAGAAACCACAAGCTGGCCTCTTATATCACTCAGGGACTCCAGTGTGGAGGCAACTCCAGGAATTTAGGTCGGTGATACCTCCCCAACAAAGAACCCACAAGCTGGCCTTTTATATCCCTCAGGGACTCCAGTGTGGAATCATCTACAGGAATTTTAGGTTGGCACTACCCACCCACTCACCCCAACTGAAGTAACCACATAGTTACATAGTCTGGCTGAAAAAAAAAAAAGACTAAAGTCCATCCAGTGCAACCATTAAAACAAAAAGTTATAATCCTATACCCACAGTTGATCCAGAGGAAAGCAAAAATCCCAGCAAATCATGATCCATTTTCCCTCAGCAGGGGTAAAACAACTGGCACAAACTGGCTTTTTAAATCACTTAAGGAACCCAGTGTGGAAGCATCTCCAGGCATTCAGGTTGGTGCTGCTCCTCACTGAACAAACCACAAGCTGGCCTCTTGTATCACTCTGGGACTCCAGTGTGCAGACTTCTCCAGAAATTCAGGCTGGTACTACACCCCTCTTCCCCCCCCAAAAGAAACCACAAGCTGGCCTCTTGTATCACCCAGAGCCCCTGGAGTGGAGCCATCTCCAGGAATTCAGGTTGGCGCTACCCACCCTAACAAACCACAGGCTGGCCTCTTGTATCACTCTGGGACTACAGTGTGGAGACTTCTCTAGAAATTCAGGCTGCTACTACACCCCCCCCTCCTCCCCCCACCGAAAAAAAACCACAAGCTGGCCTCTTGTATCACTCAGAGACTCTGGAGTGGATGCATCTAAGGGAATTCAGGTTGGCGCTACCCCACCCTAACAAACCACAAGCTGGCCTCTTGTATCACTCAGAGACTCTGGAGTGGAGGCATCTAAGGGAATTCAGGTTGGCGCTACCCCACCCTAACAAACCACAAGCTAGCCTCTTGTATCACTCTGGAACTCCAGTGTGGAGACTTCTCCAGAAATTCAGGCTGGTACTACACCCCCCCCCCCACCGAAAGAAACCACAAGCTGGCCTCTTGTATCACTCAGAGACTCTGGAGTGGAGGCATCTCCAGGAATTCAGGTTGGCGCTACCCCACCCTAAAAAAACCACAAGCTGGCTTACTATATTACCCAGGGACTGTAGGGTGGAGCCATCTACAAATTGGTGCTTTCCCACCTCCATGGTTTCAGATGGCTGCAACATGGACAGCTTTAGGTCTTGGGGCAGGTGCAAACTACTACAGGGAAATCTCATTGTTCGTTGTTCACAGGAGGGGGATTTGATCTCCCCCCCCCCCCCAAAAAAAATGCTAAACATCCAAAATGTATATTTTATGTTTTGAGTGGAGTTGGCTTTGTAGTTTTCACTGAAGTTGTCACAGATACATAAACATTAAAAAACAGTAATTTAAGAAGTAGTGTTTAACTTAAAATACAAGTGTTTGAAAGAATCAGAAAGTACACCCCACCCCCCTCCCCCACCAAACATTTGTTAACACAAAGGCTTATACACCCATCCGAGGACCCGGCCGGGGGTTAGTGTTATAAAACCGACAGACCTGGAGTGAAAGTATTCTGCTTTAATGCTGCTGTTATCAAAATGGAACATGTATATAAAACACACATATAGATTTATACATTTATCCTCTAGTTAATGAGGCTTACAAAAATAAGTTAGAGGGTGATGGGGGGGAGAGGGGTACAAAATGCACACGTTCTTAGCTTTTTATTCCAAACTGCTCAGAATGAACGGGGTGCGTGCAATTTTTTTGTAAGGCAATTCCCTGCTGATCCCTGTGTTACTTCGGCGAGGAGACGAAAGACCGGGCAGAGATCATGGGCACATCTGGGCATGTACCATAATGGTGCCACCCAAGGGGGAAGAGCCACCTAGGAGGCAAACTGAAGTTCTGCTTTAAATTCAGCCTGTTGCACTCTTTTAAACATTCTAAAGTGGTCTCTCAACCTTTTTTACCCCAGTGGATACTTATAAAAAAAATTCAGGTTTAGAGGAACCCCTTAAATACAATTCATTGGCGGTCAGTAGGAAGAGTATACATTGATGGTCAGTGAGATGAATGCTCCTCACGTTGGTGGCCAATGGGAAGAATGTCCTATACATTCGTGGTCAGGGGGAAGAATGTCCCTTACATTGGTGGTCAGTGGGTAGAATGCTCCTTACATTGGAGGTCAGTGGGATGAATGCTCCTTACATTGGTGGTCAGTGGGAAGAATTCCTTTTACATTGGAGGTCAGTGGGAAGAATGCCCCTTACATTGGAGGTCAGTGGGAAGAATGCCCCTTACATTGGTGGTCAGTGGGAGAATGCCCCTTATATTGGTGATCAGTGGGAAGAATGTCCCTACCATTGGTGTTGAGCGGGAAGAATGGTCCTTACATTGACGGTCAGAGAGAACAATGCCCTCTTACATCATTGGTCAAATTGCCACCCAACAGACAGCTGAATAGATCATGGGCGTCATGCAGCTGCCTCTGCCAAATGGTGTTCGACCTTTAGCTATGCAGGCACCCCCAAAGGTGAGGTCAATCCACCATTGCTCTTGGCTCTGGAGGAACTGTAGGGTTCCACAGAATGCTCCTTGAGAATGGCTATTCTTAACAAATTAATGTTTCTCATCAACACAGGGAAGCAGCATGATTAGATGGATGATGGAGGAGTATGTGATATTAAGAGTGTACAGTTTGTACATGGGAGATCATTACCCTGGTAAAATGGGACAAGTGCATGTCCTAGGTCATCCCTATACCTGATATTTAAAGTGCAGTTCCAGGACATTACTTGGCAAACAGCTGTTATGGTAGAGGAAGGCAGTCTAGGATATAACTTGCCATTCTGAAACATTGAAAATTGAGTGAGATTTCTTTTTAAAGACCTCTAGAATTGAGTCCCCCCCCTGCCCTGATTTCAGAGACCTGTTCTTTTTGATGAAGTGAACCTAAATTCAAGTCAGGACTTTTAGTCTGATGCTGTGTGGACCCTCAATGCTGAAAGGCCACTCATCACCGATTATGAAAGTATGGTCTACTGCAGCCTTTCTCAACCTTTCTATCCCAGAGGAACCCTTGAAATAATTTTAGGTCTTAGGGAACCCCTGCTAAAACCAATTAATTGAGGCACAGTGGCAAACATGCCCCCTTACATTGGTGGCCAGAGGGAACAATGTCCCCCTTACAGTGGTGTTGAATGACACCCTTACATCCAGCTAAAAAGATCATTGGGGTCATGCAGCTGGCTCTGCCAAGTGGCATTGGCCCCAGAATTATGCAGGTGCCATCAAATGGAAGGCCAATCAGCCAAATCTCTAGGAACCCCTTGTACCTTCTTGAGGAACCTTGGTTAAAAAAAGCTGGTCTACTGCATAACCATACTTGGTTTCACAGTAGACCATGCTTCCATAACTATACACGTATTCACCAAATTTAGATCTTCTGATTTATACTACTTCATATGATCTTTGTCAGTCCTGATGGAGGAGTTTTGAGCCCCTGCAATGTTTTGGCTTTGTTGTCTAACCTTTTATCAAGATTAATACATTTTTCTTGAGATCCTACAGACCTGTGGTGCTCTCATACTTTGTTTGGACTATTCTGGGAGCCCCTAGGGATACCCCATATGATGGAGAGATGTATTTTTTTAACCTTAAGAATCTCTTGGAGCCCAGCCTTCTGTGCATGTCTTCTGTGAAGCTGAAAGGCTAAACAGGTAGAGGTAACCAACCAATGCCTCTGCTCTATACATGGCCATGCCAAACAGATGGAAAGGATTAGGAGCAACTTGTGGGACCAGATGGAGCACACAATTAGAGAAACATGTTGGACCCATATGAGGCACACACTGGGAGCAACGCATGGGACCCGGATGGAGAACACGCTGGGAGCAATGCGTGGGACCTGGATTGAGAACACACGCTGGGAGCAACGCGTGGGGCCCGGATAGAGAACACACTGGGAGCAATGCATGGGACCTGGATTGAGAACACACGCTGGGAGCAACGCGTGGGGCCCGGATAGAGAACACACTGGGAGCAACGCATGGGACCCGGATAGAGAACATGCTGGGAGCGATATGTGGGAACCAGATGGAGGGCACACTGGGAGCAACTCATGGGACCTTGATGGAGGGCACACTGGGAGAAACTCATGGGACCTTGATGGAGGACACACTGGGAGAAACTCATGGGACCTTGATGGAGGGCACACTGGGAGAAACTCGTGGGACCTAGACGGATCACACGGTGGGAGCAATGTGTTGGACCCAGATGGAACACGTTTGGAGCAACTTGTGGGACCCAGAAGGAGGGCACACTGAGAGCAACTCGTGGGACCTTGATGGAGGGCACACTGGAGCAACTCATGGGACCTAGATGGAGAACACACTGGGAGCAACATGTTGGACGCAGAAAGAGCACACGCTGGGAGCAACTTGTGGATTCCAGATGGAGGGCACACCGGGAGCAACTTGTGGGACCCAGATGGAGCACGCATGGGCTGAAGGCTATTTCAGTGGTGTTGATTTTAGGTCCATTAAAACCCTGCATTTGTACAAATTTTATATTAAAAAAAAAACAGATTTACAGCAGAATTACTTTCACTCCATTCTGTTAAAATTAAATATAAAACATCTAAAAAGACGAAAAATAATTTGTGTAAGTTAAAATAAAAAAAAAAGTTAATTTATTGCAAAATAAGCCATCTTTGTTTTGCTATCCTAAAATCTTTGAATTAGTACAGTACGTTACATTTGAATATACTAGATATTTTTCTACAAGGGCTGGTTTAAATTGCTGTACCGGTTTTTAAAATAGTGTTGTGGACTAAACATAAAAAAAAAAAAAAAAAAAATCCTCCCGCCTCATTTCAGGCACATCTGAAGCATATATCATTTGGTTTAAAACAGAAAAAAAAATTCCTTAAAATAACTTAGAGAATTACATTCGTCCGTATGCATTTCCCTCAGGTAGTTAAAAAAAAAAAAAAAATAAAGGTTTACAATTAAAAATGTCTGTTTACATTCATACATTTTAAATGTATCTTGCTTGTATTGTCCAAGCATTAAAAAAAAGAAAAAAAAAACATTAAAGGCTTTTTTTTTTTTTTACAAAGAAAAATCGGTGATTTGATTTTTTTTTTTTTTAAATTCCTTTATGATAAGCGATCACAGACAGAGACTACTTTAAGTAGCTGTGGCACCATTTAACTGTGTCACTGCTGGATAACTACGCTGTGCGATTGCTCTGCAAGGCAACAACGCGTTCTCCCCAACATTTTTTTTTTTTTTTTGCTTTTTTTTTCCACTTTTTTAAGAAATCTTTACAAACTGTAATGTTTCACAGCTACAATTAATTTATAAACAAATTAGAAATGACGCCATTGAAATAAACAGAGCAGAGAGAAACGTTGGGTGGGCTTTAGGCGCTGCCGCTAGTGTTGAGGTTTTAGTCAGTGTCCATTGTGAAGTTTTTTTAGTGTTTGTCTAAATGGGATATATGGAGTGGGGGTGGGGGGGGGGGGGGGGGGGGGAGCAGAGACTACATTCATTCTTTCACCAGCCTGTAGATGTGATGTTGTGCTCCGTGTTCACTGTTTGACACTTCGAATACGCACGCCATGCACAGTAGTGTGTCTTGTGTATCCCTGTTTGTTACCACCTTGAAAAAAAAAAAGAGAGAGAAAAAGAAACTGTTAAACGGCAAAATGGCACAACGTTGTGGTAAAGTAGAACTTAACCCCTCGCCCTCCACAGGATTCCCCCCCCCCCCCCCTTTCTGACCAGGCCAGTCTTTAAAAATGCACTTAATCTACATTTTTGGAATGTATTTACAAATATATGTTAAAATGACTTTTTTATAGGTTAAAAAAAAATCAGAATATATTTAAAAAAATATATTTTTTTAAAATATTTTTCATATATTTTGTAATCTATAAAAAACGCATTTCAACATATAGTGTGTGTGTGTATGTGAGTATGTATGTATATATACACATACATACATATATATATATATACAGTGAAGGAAATGCGTATTTGCTCCCCTGCCGATGTTGAATGTTTGCCCCTCACACAGAAATGATCGGTCTAAAAATCGAATGTTCGGTGTATTGTAACACTGAGAGACAGAATAGCAACAATAAATTCAGCAGAAATGCGTCTAACAAATGATGACTGATCTGCATGTTCATGAGGGAAATAAGGATTTGATCCCCTATCATTCAGCAGGATTTCTGGCTCCCAGGTGTCTCTCATACAGTTAACAAGCTGAGATTAGAAGCAGTCTCTTAAAGGGAGTGCTGCTAATCTCATTTTGTTACCTGTATAAAAGACACCTGTCCACAGGAGCAATCAAACAATCAGATTCCAAACTCTCCACCATGGCAAAGACCAAACAGCTGTCCAGGGATGTCAGGGACAAGATTGTAGACCTACAGAAGGCTGGACTGGGCTACAAAACTATCGCCAAGCAGCTTGGTGAGAAGGTGACAACAGTTGGTGCAATCGTTCACCTCGTGGAATGTCAATGATCATGAGAACAGTGAGGAATAATCCCAGAACTACACGTGAGGATCTTGTCAATGATCTCCAGCCAGCTGGGACCACAGTCACCAAGAAAACAATTGGTAATACACTACGCCGACAAGGACTGAAATCCTGCAGTGCCCGCAAGGTCCCTCTGCTCAAGAAAGCACATGTCCAGGCCCGTCTGAAGTTTGCCACTGAACATCTGAATGATGCAGAGGAGGACTGGTGGGAAGTGTTGTGGTCAGATGAGACCAAAATCGAGCTCTTTGACATCAACTCGCCGTGTTTGGAGGAGGAGGAATGCTGCCTATGACCCCAAGAACACCATCCCAACTGTCAAACATGGTGGTGGAAACATTCTGCTTTGGGGGGGGTTTCTGCTAAGGGGACAGGACAACTGCACCGCGTCAAAGGGACGATGGATGGGGCAATGTACCATCAAATCTTGGGTGACAACCTTCTTCCCTCAGCCAGGGCATTGAAAATGGGTCGTGGATGGGTGTTCCAGCATGACAAAACACGGCCAAGGTAACAAAGGAGTGGCTCAAGAAGAATCATATTAAGGTCCTGGAGTGGCCTAGCCAGTCTCCAGACCTTAATCCGATCGAAAATCTGTGGAGGGAGCTGAAAGTTCAAGTTGCCAAACGTCAGCCACCAAACCTTAATGACTTGGAGAGGATCTGCCAAGAGGAATGGGCCAAAATCCCTCCTGAGATGTGTGCAAACTTGGTGGCCAACTAAAGGAAACGTCTGACCTCTGTGATTGCCAACAAGGGATTTGCCACCAAGTACTAAGTCTTATTTCCCTCATGAACATGCAGATCAGTCATCATTTGTTAGACATGCATTTCTGCTGAATTTATTTACAATACACTGAACATTCGAGTGTGTGTGTGCATGCGTGCGTGCGTGCGTGCGTGCGTGCGTCCTAAAGTGTAGTATTTCAAATATATGTCAATATATTTGAGAATAATAGTTTTAAAATATATTTTTCTTCCATGTGGGATGTCGCTGCCTCCTGTAGGCTCCAACATCGGGTATTTTGGTGGTGTCCATGATGGTGAAAGGAGCAGTGGGCGAGTGCTGGACAGGTGAGTGTCAGTAGGATGCAGGGGTAGCCTTACCCAAAATCAGGTTTTGCATAGATAGAGCATCTGTTATGAAAGAAATGTCCTACCAACAAAATAGTAAAGTTTTCCAACACGCTGTTCATCATGTACTTCTCCGGTAAGTGCTTCAGCTTGTGGATAAAATTTATCATATATTCACACATGGGAGAGCGGTTTATCCTATACACGAATCGGCCATTTTCAAACCTTGCATATTCTGTCTGTAAACACAAGAGAGGGAAGATCCGAAGATGAATATAAACAGTCAGATCCAATCATTCCAGACATGACCCCACACAAAGGACACCATTCCCTGTACGTGTGAAATACGTCGTGCCGTACCTCCACCTTCTCCACCACTTGTTTCCCAAACGAACAGACTTTAGTTGAGCAGGTGATGGTCATATTTTCCGAGCTTTCGTACTGACTCGTTACACCGTAGAACGCCCCGGCATCGTCCTGGATATTACAGTTCAAGTCGGCCTGTATAAAGAGAGCAGAATTCATATTCAGTAACAATTTCAGGTCATCTCAATAGCTAGCATGATGTTTTCCCAATGTAGCACCCTCCCCTCCTTGTTCACGGTAGGCTGTTAGGTAAATTTAGTTAGCTCCTCTGCAAAGAGTGGAGAAGGGGTTGATTGCTTGTGGCAGTTCAGTGTCTCACAGGCAGTTTGAATATTTAAGGTGCTCTGGCCAGTCCCTAGGGAGGTGTTCCCAGAAGGTGGAGTGGAGGCCCATACATATTCTGAGGCCTGGTAGCCAAGGAGAAAAGTATCAGCCTTCTGGAGTTGATCCCTGTGCTGTGGGCTCTGCCCCCAGGGCAAAAAGACAGAGGTGCCTTTTTAAAGACATTGAGGTCCTAGCTAGGGTGCCTACTGAAGAAAGCCTGGATCAGAGACTGTGCAGAATAAATATTATATAAAAATAAAAAAATATATAATATTTTAATTTTTTTTCTAGTTTTATTTATTGCTTTCAATTAGGATTTTTTACATGGGGGTGCAAGATAGACAGACCATGCATTTTCATGCAATGTCTGCTTTAAAAACCAGTTCATACACTAACAGGGGCACCACAGGGGGTAAATGGTTAGCACTTCCGCCTGGCTGATCAAGGGTCGTTGGTTTGAATCCCAACCATGGCACCACCTGCCTAGAGTCTGATTGTTCTTCCTGTGCCTGCATGGGTTTCCCCCCAGTACTCTGGTTTCCTCCCACACTCCAAAAGGCATGCTATAGGTTAATTGGATCCTCTCTAACGCCATATGTATACGTATGAATGTGAGTTAGGGACCTTAGATTGTACGCTCCTTGAGGGTTAGGGACTGATGTGAATGTACAATATATATGTAAAGCGCGGAGTAAATTGATGGCGCTATAGAAGTACCTGAAACAAATAAAATTAAAATAATAACATATGGAACTTTTCAAAGAAAAACCCACAGGTAACCTCAAAAGAAATACAGGCTGCTCTGGAAGAAGATGGTGTGCTTGTTTTGAAGGAGTACAATACGGTGATACTTGAACAAAAATGAGCTGTTTGGTGGAGGTGCCAGAAAGGCCAATGTCCAATGTCACAAAAAAGCCCAGTTACAATATGCCTGACAACACCATGACCAGGCCTTTGTGTCATTGGTGCAGTAAAAAAAAAATAAAAAATAAAATATAATATATATAAAAAATAATTGTGCAGTCATGCAGCGCTGTACCCAAACAAAATTTATATTCACACAAGTAGAGCTTTATTTTGATGGTATTTGATCACCACTGGGTTTTTAATTTTTTGAGATATAAATGAAAAAAGACCAAAAATTTTGAAAAAAAAAAATTATATATATATATATATATATATATATATATAAATAAATAAAAATACAAAACATTTTTTAACAGTTTTAACAGTTGCCATATATATATATATATATATATATATATATATATATATATATATATCCTAGATTGTAAGCTCCAAGGATCAGGCCCTCCTATCCCTCTTGTATTGAACTGTATTGTTGCTGTATTGTCTCCCTTTATATTGTGAAGCGCTGAGCAAACTGTTGGCGCTATATAAATCCTGTATAATATTATAAATAAATATATATATATATGTAATTAATATTTTAATTTATTTTCTAATTTTATTTATTGCTTTCAATTAGGATTTTTACATGGGGGTGGGGCGTGCAAGATAGACCATGCATTTTCATGCAATGTCTGCTTTAAAACATTTATTATTATAGAAAATGTGACTGGATTAAGTGGTAACGTTTTATCCTAGGTCTGCAGAATGGCTTTTAATTTAAACACTTTAAAGAACCCCTCCCTCCTAGATTGTAAGCTCCCAGGATCAGGGCCCTCCTAACCCTCTTGTATTGAACGGTATCCTTGCTGAATTGTCTCCCATTATATTGTAAAGTGCTGTTGGTGCTATATAAATACTGTATAATAATAATAATATATAAATATTGTATAATAATAATATATAAATCCTGTATAATAATAATATATCACTAAGGCAAGGGAGAATAGCAATCCACGTGTAGCGGTATTGCAGTACCAGAGCCCAGGTCAGCAGGGGGCGCTGTGTGTCTATTTAAGACACCGGTATAGAATCTTTAAATCAGTACTACATTGTTTTCTGACAAGTTATACAGCCATGCACCCTGCTGGTTAAAGTGTATAATCTGAGAATAATATACAAAACGTTGAAGGAGCAGCAGTACAGGTTTATATTAGAAGTTGAGTTGTCTGTGCACATTGTAGCCGAGAAGAGGACTTCCATGTATCGCTGGAAGAATGCTAAAAGGAGCCGATATCCATAAAGGGATGGTGCGGGGTAAAAGTCTAACCATGTGTACCCAAAGGCCTAAACTTTACATTTGGTTAATAAATTGTAAACCTTTTTTTAAAGCTGAAAATATCCAAACACACAGTTAAAATGAAAGAACTGTATTACCTGCCAAAGGGTTTTTGCTTCTGTCCATCCATGTCTGAGATTTACACAGACCTGCCCCACAGAACAGCTCTGTCTGGCATGAGAGGAGACCAAATTTTAAGGTGCTGCAGTTAAATATATCTATAGCAGGGGCGGACTGACCATTTGGAAACTTGGGCACTGCCCGAGGGCCCGGGGTCAGTAGGGGGCCCCATGAGATGCCCCTGGTACCTTTTTCATAGTCTTTTTTGAGTTTGGGCAAGGACACAGGGGCCCCATGATCCCCTATTGCCCGGGGGCCCCATGAATTGTTAGTCCGCCCCTGACCTATAGGCATTTTTTTTTTTGCTTTGGGTGGAGTATGTTCAGACATGTTAGTTTATATTTTGCTATTTCCCACTGGGAAGATTTCCCTTTACATTCTGTCTTGAAAACACAAGAGGTAAGGAGGAGGTTTCTCAGCTGTTTTTTTTCCCCAAAGGAACCACCTGAAATATTTTTGAGATTTAGGGAAACCCTTGCTAAAACCAATAGATACAGTAGGTGGTCAAAAGGAAAAATGCTCCCTGCACAGTTAAAATAATTACTGGGAGTCATGCGGATGGCTTTGCCAAGTGGTGTTGGAACTATGCAGGTCATTCAGCCACAGTCCCAGGAACACCTACAACCTCTGGAGGAATGAGAGCTGAGAATGGCTGCTTTAGAAGTTGCTTAAGGGGTTTCCTTCAACTGAAGCTGATTGACCTCCCATCTGATGGTGCTCACAGAGTCCCAGGTACTTTGCCACTTGGCAGAGCCAGTGACTTGAACCCAATGATCTTTTACCTTATAAAATCACAGTAAGTGGGTGGGCATTCTTCCCACTGACCACGAATGGAAGGGGCATTCTTCCCACTGACCACGAATGGAAGGGGCATTCTTCCCACTGACCACGAATGGAAGGAACATTCTTCCCACTAACCCCCAATGTAAGGGGCATTCTTCCCATTGACCATGAATGGAAGGAACATTCTTCCCACTGACCAACAATGTAAGGGGCATTCTTCCCACTAACCCCCAATGTAAGGAACATTCTTCCCACTGACCACTAATGTAAGGAACATTCTTCCCACTGGCCACCAATGTAAGGAGAATTCATCCCACTGACTCCCAAGGTAAGGAACATTCTTCCCACTGACCACCAATATAAGGGACATTCTTCCCACTGACCCCCAATGTAAGGGACATTCTTCCCACTGATCCCCAATGTAAGGGACATTCTTCCCACTGGCCACCAATGTAAGGAGCATTCATCCCACTGACTCCCAAGGTAAGGAACATTCTTCCCACTGACCACCAATATAAGGGACATTCTTCCCACTGACACCCAATGTAAGGGGCATTCTTCCCACTGATCCCCAATGTAAGGGACATTCTTCCCACTGACCACCAATGTATGGGACATTCTTCCCACTGACCACCAATGTAAGGGACTTTCTTCTCACTGACCCCCAATGTAAGGGACATTCTTCCCACTGACCACCAATGTAAGGGACTTTCTTCTCACTGACCCCCAATGTAAGGGACATTCTTCCCACTGACCACCAATGTAAGGGGCAATCTTCCCACTGACCCCCAATGTATGGGACATTCTTCCCACTGACCACCAATGTAAGAGACATTCTTCCCACTGACCACCAATGTAAGGGACATTCTTCCCACTGTTCACCAATGTAACTAATTGGGTTTTAAAATACACATTTTTAATTTGCCATGAAAATCTTGCTTCTGCCCTGTTTTGAGTAAAACGTTCTTCTCTTAGGAGACACAAAAAGCCAAAGTGGGCTAAAAATACTCCAAGTTGGCTAGAAGTAGTGGCGAGATTTCTCATGCTGTGGTGAATGTCCTACACAAAAGGAGGCCGTGTGCTGAGCCATAGGACTGCACGTTGTATGTCTTGCCTATGGCCCAATTACGGCTCTCTGCCATTACCGGGTAATTGCGGCACAGCACATCTCCCACTTCTTTTGATACGAAGACACTTTACACAGAGACAGCTGATGGGCAATTTATACAGAGAGAAATGGAACACCATTTAAAATGTGTTAGATTCTTCCATGCTTAAGACATATTGATTGATGGGGCTGCCCATGGCGTCTATAAAACACACATCTGGTAACCTGTAGAGTGTGGCCGAGTGGGGAGGAATCAGGTGATAATGACTGTTCTAACAGAGAGAGACAGGACATAGCGGACCTCACACACCTCCGCTGAAAGATCTGCTCAAGAAATATCATCCAGAGAATTCAAGGTTGATATTATAGTGGTCAAAGTGCCACCTACTACTGCATTAATCCCATACATTAACCTTCCACTGGCAATCTCGGAACTGTGGCTGGCCTGTCACCTACCGCTCATGGTCAACCAATGATTGGGAGCAATTATGACGGGCTGCCGTTGATGTCATCACTGTGCAGCATGATCAAGAGCCCCTCCACTGGCAACCTCGGAACTGTGGCTGACCTGTCACCTAACGCTCATGGTCGACCAATGATTGGGAGCAATTATGATGGGCTGCCATTGATGTCATCACTGGGCAGCATGATCAAAAGCCCTTCCATTGGCAACCTCGGAACTGTGGCTGACCTGTCACCTACTGCTTATGGTCAACCAATAATTGGGAGCAATTATGACGGGCTGCCGTTGATGTCATCACTGTGCAGCATGATCAAGAGCCCCTCCACTGGCAACCTCGGAACTGTGGCTGACCTGTCACCTAACGCTCATGGTCGACCAATGATTGGGAGCAATTATGATGGGCTGCCATTGATGTCATCACTGGGCAGCATGATCAAAAGCCCCTCCACTGGCAACCTCGGAACTGTGGCTGACCTGTCACCTACCGCTCATGGTCAACCAATGATTGGTAGCAATTATGACGGGCTGCCATTGATGTCATCACTGTGCAGCATGATCAAGAGCCCCTCCACTGGCAACCTCGGAACTGTGGCTGACCTGTCACCTAACGCTCATGGTCGACCAATGATTGGGAGCAATTATGATGGGCTGCCATTGATGTCATCACTGTGTAGCATGATCAAGAGCCCCTGAAGGTCCTACAGGGCTGGAAAAGGACTTTCAGGACGTATGTAGCAAGCTCAAGGTCCAAAGCAGTTGGAACAGGATTTCCAGAGTGCATCTGGCAAGCCCAAGGTCCTAAACAGCGGGAACAGGATTTCCAGAGTGTATCTGGCAAGCCCAAGGTCCTATACAGCTGGAAAAGGATTTTCAGGACGTATGTAGCATGCCCAAGAGCCAACACAGCTGGAACAGGATTTCCAGAGTGTATGTGGCAAACCCAAGGTCCTACATAGCTGGAAAAGGACTTTCAGTATGTATGTAGCAAGCTCAAGGTCCAACACAGCTGAAACAGGACTTCCAGAGTGTATGTGGCAAACCCAAGGTTCTTCATGGTGGAGCAGGACTTTCATGGTGTATGTAGCATGCCCAAGAGCCAACACGGCTGGAACAGGACTCGCAGTTTGTGCCTAGCATGTCCAAGGTCTGCAAAATGTTAACCATCAAGCAAACTTTTTTTATCTGCCTCTATTGCACTCAAGTAATAAATTGGGATAAGGCAACTGTTAGCAATATTTTTGGATTATATATATATAAAACCTGTTTAATTTTGATCACAAATGTTTCCCAGGGCCACACACCAATCATAGTCAGGCCTCTATGATTACGCCCTACTTGGGCAAAAGATTAGCCAGCTGAAGCCATTTTCAGATTGTCTGTATTGGTGTGAGGTCCTGGGAAACATTTGTGACTATATGGACAGGCTTGACTTGCTCTTATTGGTGGCCCAGCAGCGGTGTTTGAACTGGCTGGTATATCTGACAGAAGCATGTGAGCGGTGCTGCTTTTCTATTCGGTTTATATTTTATTTTGATGTTGTATAAATATTTTATTGTAATATTGAGGGAGCGTCTAATTACCTTTCTAATCAGAGGTGGAGCGACCCCAAACCAGGGGAGGAGCGACCCCAAACCAGGGGAGAGGGGGAGTGACCCCATACCAGGGGAGAGGGGGAGTGATCCCATACCAGGGGACAAACAACCGCAAACCAAGGGAGGAACGACCGCAAACCAAGGGAGGAGCGACCCCAAACCAGGGGAGGAGCGACCCCAAACCAGGGGAGGAGCGAGGACCGACCCCATACCAAAGAGAGTGGTGACCCCATACCAGGATACTGGGGGAGGGGGGCATCTCATACCCAGGGTAGTAAGGGGGAGCAACCCCATACCAGGATACCGGGGGGGGGGGGTAGGTGACGGATACACGGGGGGTAGCGACCCCATACCAGGGAGGAGCAACCCCATAACAGGAGCAGGGGGGAAGTGACCCCATAACAGGAGAGGGGGGGGAGCGACTCTATAATGGGAGAGGGAGAGGGACCCCATACCAGCGGACGAGCGACCTAATACCAGGGGATGAGTGACCCAAAACCAAGAGAGGAGCAACCCAAACCGGGGGGGACCCCAAACCAGAGGCAGAGTGACCCCATAACAGGAGAGGGGGGGGAGTGACCCCATAATGGGAGAGGGAGAGGGACCCCATACCAGGGGATGAGTGACCCAAAACCAAGAGAGGAGCAACCCAAACCGGGGGGGGAGGGGTGCGACCCTAAACCAGAGGCAGAGTGACCCCAAATCAGAGGGGAGCGACCCCAAGCCTTGCTCTTATTGGTGGCCAAGCAGCAGTGTTTGAACTGGCTGGTATATCTGACAGAAGCACGTGAGCGGTGCTGCTTTTCTAGTCGGTTTATATTTTATTTTGATGTTGTATAAATATTTGATTGTAATAGTGAGGGTGGCGTCTAATTACCGTTTCTATTTGTTAGGACATTGCACCAGAGTCTGAGGGCCACTCATGGGTTTTCCATGTAAAAAACAGTCAAATTCTTTCCTGCATATCCCTCACAAAGTCTACAGCAATGGTCGGGCTTCTTCTGCCAAACATTGAGGCCAGTAAACCAGAATTATTAATTGAAAAGGCTCCTCGTCTAAATGATATTTCCCAAATAAGCGGCACTACATCAAAGAATCTTGATAGGTTTCTCTGATTGCAAGAGGCCGCGTATTCAGGAGCATCCTGTTTGCAATTCAAATTCCTGCAAAACAAAGAATCGATGTTCTGTTTGTAGAGCTCTCCCCACCAATCGCAGCCCGTCCCCTCATTTATAGACGGCTGTATAAATGATTCCATTTTTATTCATGACTGCACAGTTCCAAGAGGATATTTTGCATATAAACTAATATTTTAACATTTTACAGACTGAATAGTCAGAAAATACTTTACTGTTTTATTTTCTGTCGAGATTGGAAAAATAGAATTTTTCTCCCTAATGCTCATCAATAAAGTGAAGTGATCAAAGGATCCAGGCGAACCTCTCAGAGAGAACGGTGATGATGACAATGTATGTCTCCACGTATCTCATAAGACACATTTCCTCTGATTCTTCTGAGTGAAAGCTGGAATGAGGATGCTTTGGGCTACTACATAGCCATAGTGGCTAATGCCAGAACTATGGAGTCATTCTCCACAACTGCCAATGACAATCACCTTTTCACTCCAACTGATGGTTAAGGCAGAGCAACCCCAAACCATCCAAGCCAGGGGAGGGAAGGGGATGGGGGCGAGTCCAAGCCAGGGGAGGGAAGGGGATGGGGGCGAGTCCAAGCCAGGGGAGGGAAGGGGATGGGGAGGAATCCAAGCCAGGGGAGGGAAGGGGATGGGGGCGAGTCCAAGCCAGGGGAGGGAAGGGGATGGGGGCGAGTCCAAGCCAGGGGAGGGAAGGGGATGGGGGCGAGTCCAAGCCAGGGGAGGGAAGGGGATGGGGAGGAATCCAAGCCCGGGGATGGGGAGGAATCCAAGCCAGGGGATGGGGAGGAATCCAAGCCAGGGAAGGGGATGGGGGCGAGTCCAAGCCAGGGGAGGGAAGGGGATGGGGGCGAGTCCAAGCCAGGGGAGGGAAGGGGATGGGGGCGAGTCCAAGCCAGGGGAGGGAAGGGGATGGGGGCGAGTCCAAGCCAGGGGAGGGAAGGGGATGGGGGCGAGTCCAAGCCAGGGGAGGGAAGGGGATGGGGGCGAGTCCAAGCCAGGGGAGGGAAGGGGATGGGGGCGAGTCCAAGCCAGGGGAGGGAAGGGGATGGGGGCGAGTCCAAGCCAGGGGAGGGAAGGGGATGGGGGCGAGTCCAAGCCAGGGGAGGGAAGGGGATGGGGCCGAGTCCAAGCCAGGGAAGGGAAGGGGATGGGGCCGAGTCCAAGCCAGGGGAGGGAAGGGGATGGGGGCGAGTCCAAGCCAGGGGAGGGAAGGGGATGGGGGCGAGTCCAAGCCAGGGGAGGGAAGGGGATGGGGGCGAGTCCAAGCCAGGGGAGGGAAGGGGATGGGGCCGAGTCCAAGCCAGGGAAGGGAAGGGGATGGGGCCGAGTCCAAGCCAGGGGAGGGAAGGGGATGGGGGCGAGTCCAAGCCAGGGGAGGGAAGGGGATGGGGGCGAGTCCAAGCCAGGGGAGGGAAGGGGATGGGGGCGAGTCCAAGCCAGGGGAGGGAAGGGGATGGGGGCGAGTCCAAGCCAGGGGAGGGAAGGGGATGGGGGCGAATCCAAGCCAGGGGAGGGAAGGGGATGGGGGCGAGTCCAAGCCAGGGGAGGGAAGGGGATGGGGGCGAGTCCAAGCCAGGGGAGGGAAGGGGATGGGGGCGAGTCCAAGCCAGGGGAGGGAAGGGGGCGAGTCCAAGCCAGGGGAGGGGAGGGGGAGAGTCCAAGCCACAGGAAGGAGGGGGAGAGTCCAAGCCACAGGAAGGAGGGGGAGAGTCCAAGCCAGGGGAGGGAAGGGGGAGGCAGCCACTCCAAACAGGGCAAGGGAAGGGTGCCACTCAAAACCAGGGGAGGTGGCCACTCCAAACCAGGGGAGAGGGGGAGTTCCCCATACCAAGGGACGAGCGACCCCAAACCAGGGGAGGAGTGACCCCAAACCAGAGGGGGAGCGACCCCAAACCAGAGGGGGAGCGACCCCAAACCAGAGGGGGAGCGACCCCAAACCAGAGGGGGAGTGACCCCAAACCAGAGGGGGAGCGACCCCAGGCCAGAGGGGGAGCGAGCCAATACCAGGGGAGAGGGGGAGCAAACCCATACCAGGGAAGAGGGGGAGCAACCCCATACCAGGGGATAAGCGACCACAAACCAAGGGAGGAGCGACCCCATACCAAGGGAGGAGCGACCCCAAACCAGGGGAGGAGCAACCTCAAACCAGGGGAGCAGTGAGGACTGACCCCATACCAGGATACCGGGGGAAGGTAGCGACCCCATACTAGGATATGGGGGGGGGGGTAGCAACCCCATACCAGGATATGGGGGGAAGTGAACCCGTACCAGGATATCGGGGGGAGCCACCCCATAACAGGAGAGAGGGGGAAGTGACCCCATAACGAGAGAGGGGGAAGTGGCCCCATAACGGGAGGGGAGGAGGGACCCCATACCAGGGGACGAGCGACCCAACACCAGGGGACGAGCGACCCCAAACCAAGAGAGGAGCAACCTCAAACCAGAGGAGGAGCGACCCCAAAACAGAAGAGGAGCGACCCCATACCAGGGGAGAGAGGGAGCGACCCCTTTCCAGGGGACCGGTGACCCCAAACCAAAGGAGGAGTAACCCCATACCAGAGAGAGAGTGGTGACCCCATACCAGGGAAAGGGGGGGCACCTCATACCAGGGAAGGAGGGGGGAGCAACCCCATACCAGGTACCAGGGGAGGGGGGGGGAGCGACCCTATAGAGGGGGAGGGGAGCGACCCCATACCAGGATACCGGGGGGGGAGCGAGCCGATAACAGGAGAGAGGGGAGTGACCCCATACCAAGAGAGAGGGGGGAGTGACCCATACCAGGGGAGGGGGGGCAAGTGGCCCTATACCAGGATACCATATCAGATAAACCGTATACCCCATATCAGATAACAGGGAAGGGGAGGGAGCAACCTCATACCAGGGAGGGGGGGGGGGGTAGAATGCAATGAATCCAATCCAAGGGGGCGTGACCTTTTTTTATCACTGATACAATAAATGAAGCCTTCTGTCTTTGCTGAATAGAAAAAGAAAAAAAAAAAAAGGAAGGGCACCACTAGGGGGCATCAAACAACAGGGAATCCTCCAGTCATTACTATACAAGTCTCCACAGGATTCGATGAGAAGGACGATTGTTTTCTTTTGCTTCTGACAAAAATAGCACAAAGTCAAAGTCAGTTGTTTCAATAACCGTCTGAGGATTTTACAGGCGAGCCTCAAATTTAAATGGGGGCAGCTAAAGCGAAGTTGTCAGGACAGAAAATCCGGCGCGGCTGAAGCCGCAGTGTATGGCGGAGTCTGCATTCACTTTAAGTAAGCAATGAAGTTCTCTTATTTGGTCCCTTTATATGGTCCATTAACCCCTTGAGGCCCACAAAACACGTATGGGTGGGCTTTCATGCCACACGCCTGCGTCTGGGGCTTCATCATATGAATTCAACATGCCTGAGCCACACAGACCCAGAATGTCTCCTCTGTGTGCTGCAGATGGAGGCCGGGGACAGAGTGATGCAATGCTTGGCAGGCGTGCCGGTTGTTTGTAGAGACCCCGCTATAGGCTGGAGTGTCCCTAGCTAAATGGAGCTTTGTTTACATCTTCTGGGCTCTGCTGGTCCCCCTAAGCTCAGTGCATTGATTGCTTCTGTCTGCTTCTGTTGAGCAGGTTCCAGTAGTCAGTGTGGGATGAACAATTATTGGCGATCCCCACTGATGACGTGCGGGTGCACGAAACGCGTAAGGAGGAGCCAATTACACCATGACGTCACGCCGCCGGAGGAGCCAATTACGCCGCGTCGTCACGCCGCCGGAGCAACGTGGAGCTCCGGCTGCCATCTTTACTGAAGGACGGTTAGTCCTGTTTCTTATCGCGATTTTACCTCGTTTCTGAATGCAATACTCAATAAATGGAGATTTAATTTACTACACTATGGGCATATTCCTGTGTCTGAACTCCCGAGAGGAGTATTCATTTTCAGATGCCCTGTATGAGATAAAGATCCATCCCAGTACCCAGAGGGATCCTCCTGCATATCCAGGAAGCAGCATCCATCTATCCCTTAAGGGGAACTCTGGCTGTTTTGGGTCAGCACTTAATGTCCCAGGACCTGATTGTTCCACTACCCTGCCCTTCAGAGGGAAGTCACCCTAACATCATAACTACCTTGATGACTTCAGGATATATCTATACTGGCGCATATATACTGCGCGTCTGGTGAGTGCGCAATTCTCTCCATATCACTGCACAAGCACAGACATACCAGAATAACAAGCACCATTAAGAGCACTGAAAGTCACTTTATGAACTACAATATTATTCTGTTTTATGAACTTTTATCACAGCATCTTTTTAATAAATATTGTGCTATTTTTATCAATTTTATGATCTTAATATTGATTTAGCGCTGCACTACTGTTAGGATTGATCTGGATTGTTTGCCTGAGCGGTACACCTCTGTTCTTTGGATTCTGTTGTATTCTTGCTGTCTCCGACACTGAACATTCACGTACCGTATTTTTCGCTCCATAAGATGTACTTTTTTCCCCCCAAAAAAGGGGGGAAAATGTCAGTGCGTCTTATAGAGCGAATATGGAGTGGCCGGTCCGGTATTTCCGCCGCCACCATGTCAGAATACCGGGCCGGTCGTCTGCTCTTCTCTGCTGCAGGACCTTACCTGTTCCTCGGTCCAGCGCTGTACAGCCTTCCCGTGCCGGCTTATGTGACAGCCGGGTGCCCACTGCGCATGCGCGAGAAGCGCTGTGCTTTGTGAATGGTCTGGCGTCTTCTGGGACACATGACAGGTCCCAGAAGACGCCGGGCCATTCACAAAGCGCAGCACTTCTCGCGCATGCGCAGTGGGCACCCGGCTGTCACAGCCGGGTGCCCACACTAAAGGAAGGACAACTCCGCGGAAGTGGGAGCAGGTACCTGTCTAATTCAGGTACCCGCTTCCCCTCCCTAGGTCCGCAGTCTCTGGTCATTCCATGTACTGTCTGCAGTCTCTGGTCATCTGTACTATGTCCGCAGTCCCTGGCATTTTTCCTGTACTATGTCCGCAGTCTCTGATCACCCCCTGTACCTTGTCCGCAGTCTCTGGTCACCCCCTGTACTGTGTACGTAGTCTCTGGTCATCTCCTGTACTGTGTCCGCAGTCTCTGGTCATCCCCTGTACTGTGTCCGCAGTCTCTGGTCATCCCCTGTACTGTGTCCGCAGTCTCTGGTCATCCCCTGTACTGTGTCCGCAGTCTCTGGTCATCCCCTGTACTGTGTCCCTAGTCTCTGGTCATCTCCTGTCCTATGTTTGCAGTCTCTGGTCATCCACTGTACTATGTCAGCAGTCTCTGGTCATCCCCTGTACTGTGTCCGCAGTCTCTGGTCATCTCCTGTACTGTGTCCGCAGTCTCTGGTCATCCCCTGTACTGTGTCCGCAGTCTCTGGTCATCCCCTGTACTGTGTCCGCAGTCTCTGGTCATCCCCTGTACTGTGTCCGCAGTCTCTGGTCATCCCCTGTACTGTGTCCGCAGTCTCTGGTCATCCCCTGTACTGTGTCCGCAGTCTCTGGTCATCCCCTGTACTGTGTCCGCAGTCTCTGGTCATCCCCTGTACTGTGTCCGCAGTCTCTGGTCACCCCCTGTACTGTGCCCGTAGTCTCTGGTCACCCCCTGTACTATGTCCGCAGTCTCTGGTCACCCCCTGTACTGTGCCCGTAGTCTCTGGTCATCTCCTGTACTGTGTCCGCAGTCTCTGGTCATCCCCTGTACTGTGTCCGCAGTCTCTGGTCATCTCCTGTACTGTGTCCGCAGTCTCCGGTCATCTCCTGTGCTGTGTCCGCAGTCTCCGGTCATCTCCTGTGCTGTGTCCGCAGTCTCTGGTGATCTCCTGTACTGTGTCCGCAGTCTCTGGTCATCCCCTGTACTGTGTCCGCAGTCTCTGGTCATCTCCTGTACTGTCTGCAGTCTCTGGTCATCTCCTGTACTATGTCTGCAGTCCATTGGTTCAGAATATTTTTTTTCTTGTTTTTCTCCTCTAAAACCTAGGCGCGTCTTATGGTCAGGTGCGTCTTATGGAGCGAAAAATACGGTAATTTTTTTGTGAGGGCCCTTTAGTGATGCCATCAGCAG
Source organism: Staurois parvus (assembly GCF_062004578.1). Taxonomy (NCBI): domain Eukaryota; kingdom Metazoa; phylum Chordata; class Amphibia; order Anura; family Ranidae; genus Staurois; species Staurois parvus. The sequence continues at coordinate 54,204 of NW_028319514.1, read as the reverse complement.
CTACTGGAAGCAGGCACCTAGAGGTGCAGCATGTGGATCTATCTATCTTGTAATGTGTATGCAAATTTCTACCAGCTTCAACAGTTGAAAGCTCAGACCAGCAACCCACCCATCATTGTTATGGGCCAATTGTGAGGTGCTGGAGGTTGGCAGGGCCTAAGCCCCTGATGTTATTATGTGATGCAGGCTTTTGTAATTTTACACAACGAAACTGAAAATATTACCATTTCTCACTTTCTCCTCCTTTTGTTCCAAAGTCATAGATACCACATGGACACTCACCATCCGCTGTACTGCAGTAAGTATATATACAGGGCAGCACAGTGGCTAAATGGTTAGCACATCCACATGGCAGTACTAGGGGTCCCTGGTTCAAATCCCAACCATGACACCACCTGCCTGGAGTTTGCATGTTCTCCCTGTGCCTGTGTGGGTTTCCTCCGGGTACTCCGGTTTCCTCCCACTCTCCAAAGACATGCTGGTAGGTGAATTGGCTCCTGTCTAAATTGGCCCTAGTATGTGTATGTATGGATGTGAGTTAGGGACCTTAGATTGTACGCCCCTTGAAGGTTAGGGACCTTAGATTGTACGCCCCTTGAGGGTTAGGGACCTTAGATTGTACGCCCCTTGAGGGTTAGGGACCTTAGATTGTACACCCCTTGAGGGTTAGGGACCTTAGATTGTACGCCCCTTGAAGGTTAGGGACCTTAGATTGTACGCCCCTTGAGGGTTAGGGACCTTAGATTGTACGCCCCTTGAGGGTTAGGGACCTTAGATTGTACACCCCTTGAGGGTTAGGGACCTTAGATTGGACGCCCCTTGAGGGTTAGGGACTGATGTGAATGTACAATATATATGTAAAGCGCTGCGTAAATTGATGGCGCTATATAAGTACCTGAAATAAATAAATAATATAACATGGAATATTATGAAGACACCAGAGTCACTCACCCAGAACTTTACTAAGAAGAAGGCATTCTGCGGACCCTTCCCAAACAGCTCCTTCAAGCCCCCTTTCTTCTCTGGAAACTTGTCGTAAATTTGGCGGATGTCTACAGACTCGAGCAGGGGGTCGCTGTACGAGTGGTTTGCTTGTCCGATGTGCACAAAGAGGTGTTTGTTGTACTGTAATAGAAGAGGACACGGTGATCAATACTCCTACATCCCCGACGCCATGTTACGGCAGCTCCCGGTTTTCCCCAGAGCCGTACATACTACACCTCCCTATTCATTTCACATTATCGATCGGCCCATCGCCGCACTTCATTCTCTCCCTCTAGATGTGGTTCACACACATTACTTCGCATGCATTTGCTCAACATACACAAGACGTCTGATGATAGCTTCATTCTGATCCACCAATGGACCAGAAATGAGAAAACAGCCCTACCCTCCCTATGCTACAATTAATACATCAGATACAAGTTTATAATACAGGCAGACCTCGGTTAACGTAATGTTCGGTTTCCGAATGAAATCCATTGAAAATAATGCTTCGGGTTCACAGATTTTTTTCGCAATAATTTTTTTTCTAATCATGTCCCTGTACAGTATTTATGCCTTTAAAGTGCACTTTATAAAGAGTTTTGAACAGACTTTTTTCTGACCTCCGGAACGGATTAATTGGTTTTCAATGCATTTACAAATTCATTTTTAATCATATCCCTTTATGCCTTTAGATTTTTTCGCAATACGAACGGATTAATTTGGTTTTCAATGCATTAACGATTTTTTTTTTAATCATGTCCCTGTACAGTATTATGCCTTTAAAATGCACTTTATAAAGAGTTTTGAACAGACTTTTTTCTGACCTCCGGAATGGATTAATTGGTTTTGAATGCATTTACGAATTAATTTTGAATTATGTCCCTGTACAGTATTATTATTATTATACAGTATTTATAAAGCGCCAACAGTTCGCTCAGCGCTGTACATTACAAAGGGGTATTATGCCTTTAAAGTGTACCTTATAAAGAGTTTTGAACAGATAAAATACTTTTTTTTTTTTTTTTTACTTTTTTCAGACTTCCAGGACGGATTAATTGGTTTTGAATGCATTTACAATTGTTTTTTTAATCACGTCCCATTATGCCTTTAAAATGCACTTTATAAATAGTTTAGAACAGATAAGACTTTTTTGGACTTTTTCTAAGCTCCAGAACGGATTAATTGGTTTTTAATGCATTTAAAAATTAATTTTTAATCATGTCCCTGTAGAGTATTTATGCCTTTAAAGTGCACTTTATAAAGAGTTTTGAACAGATAAAATACTTTTTTTCTTACTTTTTTCAGACCTCCAGGATGGATTCATTGGTTTTCAATGCATTTACGATTTTTTTAATCATATCCCTTTATGCCTTTAAAGTGCACTTTATAAAGACTTTTGAACAGATAAAACTTTGTTTTACTTTTCTCTGACCTCCGGAACGGATTAATTGGTTTTGAATGCATTTACAAATTAATTTTTAATCATGTCCCTGTACAGTATTATACCTTTAAAGTGCACTTTATAAAGACTTTTGAACAGATAAAACTTTGTTTTACTTTTCTCTGACCTCTGGAACAGATTAATTGGTTTTCAATGCATTTACAAATTAATTTTTAATCATGTCCCTGTACAGTATTTATGCCTTTAAAGTACACTTTATAAAGACTTTTGAATAGATAAAATACTTTTTTTAAACTTTTTTCAGACTTCCGGGACGGATCAATTGGTTTTCATTGCATTTACAAACTTTTTTTTAATCATGTCCCTTTATGCCTTTAAAGTGCACTTTACTTTTTCTTTTTTCTGACCTCTGGAACGGAATAATTGGTTTTGAATGCATTTACAAAATAATTTTTAATCATGTCCTTGTACAGTATTTATGCCTTTAAAATGCACTTTGTAAAGACTTTTGAACAGATAATTTTGTTTTACTTTTTTCTGACCTCCGGAACGGATTAATTGGTTTTCAATGCATTTACAAATTTTTTTTTTAATCATGTCCCTTTATGCCTTTAAAGTGCACTTTACTTTTTTCTTTTTTCTGACCTCAGGAACGGAATAATTGGTTTTGAATGCATTTACAAATTAATTTTTAATCATGTCCCTGTACAGTATTTATGCCTTTAAAGTGCACTTTGTAAAGAATTTTGAACAGATAAAAAACTTTGTTTTACTTTTCCCTGACCTCTGGAACAGATTAATTGGTTTTCAATGCATTAATGAATTAATTTTTAATCATGTCCCTGTACAGTATTTATGCCTTTAAAGTGCACTTTATAAAGACTTTTGAACAGATAAAATACTTTTTTTTAAACTTTTTTCAGACTTCCGGGACGGATTAATTGGTTTACAATGCATTTACAAACCTTTTTTTAATCATGTCCCTGTATGCCTTTAAAGTGCACTTTATAAAGACTTTTGAACAGTTAAGACTTTGTTTTACTTATTTCTAACCTCTGGAACGGATTATTTGGTTTTCAATGCATTAATGAATTCATTTTTAATCATGTCCCTGTACAGTATTTATGCCTTTAAAGTGCACTTTATAAAGAGTTTTGAACAGATAAAATACTTTTTTTTTACTTTTTTCAGACCTCCAGGATGGATTAATTGGTTTTCAATGCATTTATGAATTAATTGTTAATCATGTCCCTGTACAGTATTACGCCTTTAAGGTGCACTTTATAAAGACTTTTGAACAGATAAAATACTTTTTTTTACTTTTTTCTGCCCTCCGGAACGGATTAATTGGTTTTTAATGCATTTACAAAATTGTTTTTGATCATGTCCCTTTATGCCTTTAAAGTGCACTTTATAAAGACTTTTTAACAGATAAAAGACTTTGTTTTACTTTTTTCTGACCTCCAGAACGGATTAATTGGTTTTCAATGCATTTATGAATTCATTTTTAATCATGTCCCTGTACAGTATTTATGCCTTTAAAGTGCACTTTATAAAGAGTTTTGAACAGATAAAAGACTTTTGTTTGTAGTTTTTTCAGACCTCCGGAACGGATTGATTGGTTTTCAATGCATTCCTATGGAAAACCGCGTTTCGGTTTACAAATGTTTCGCAATACGAAAAGTCCCGCAGAACGAGTTAAATTCGTAAAGCGAGGTAAGCCTGTATATACACACATATATATATATATTATTAATATACAGGATTTATGGCGCCAACAGTTTGCTCAGCACTTTACAGTATAAAAGGAGACATTACAGTTACAATACAATTTGGTACGAGAGGACACAGAGGGCCCGGCTCATCAGAGCGTACAATCTAGGAGATATTATACAGGGTGTTCCAAAAGTCTCCAAAAATGAACAAACTCATATTATATTTTATATTTATATCTTTTTTTTATATTTGTTACACTTTCAGATACTCTAAAAGAATGCCACGTAGAGAATATTTTGTAAAGTTTTGCAATAAATAAAAATTTTGTAAATAAAAGGTACATTTAGCTGCTGTCCAATTTCCCATTTTCCTTCTGTATGCTGACATTTGGGACACCCTGTTATTTAAAACTGCAGCACCAGGATTTTCTAAAAATCGGAAATTTCGCTGTCCCATAGGTTGTTTTGAGGACTTTGATACTTGTGCCTGTACCTTGTAGGAGGACCTGCTTTGGTATTACGTTTTGTTTCTCACTTTTTAACTTGTAATAAAAATATTATGGAACAAAAAATATAAAATAAAAATAAAAAAATCGTAAATTCTAACTTCCCTAAGAACTCTAATCTCATAGGGCAGCACATTTGCCAAGTTATTTGCACTTTCGCCTGGCAGCACTGGGTTCATTGGATCAAATTCCAACCATGGTGCTACCTACCTGGAGTTTGCATGTATGTATTAAATCCATACAGTGGAAGTCATAGGTTTTCATGAGGTCATCTACCTGGCAGTACTGGGGTTGTTGGTTCGAATCCAAACTACGGTATAACCTGCCTGGAGATTGCATGCTCTCCCTGTGCCTGCGTGGGCTTCCTCCGGGTCCTCCGGTTTCCTCCCACACGCCAAAGACATGCTGGTAGGTGAATTGGTTCCTGTCTAAATTGGCCCTAGTATGTGTATGTATGAATGTGAGTCAGGGACCTTAGATTGTACGCCCCTTGAGGGTCAGGGACCTTAGATTGTACGCCCCTTTGCAGGGATTGATGTGAATGTACAATATATGTATGTAAAGTGCTGCGGCGGTACACAAGTACCTGTAATAAATAAATATAAGGCTCTACCAGCATGTATTTGAAGTGAGAGTGTACCCCAAGGAAACCCATGCAAGCACAGGGAGAAAATGTAAACTCCATGCAGATAGTGTACCTACCAGGATATTGGGGACCCTGGTGGTGTTAGGCAGAAGTGCTGACTACTCAGCAGGATTGAGTTTTAAAAAAACAAAACATTTACAGAGACACATGCTTTAGATAAAGCCAAAAACCTGAAATGCCCATGTGAACTGCTAATCCAGAAACCCGCGGTGGAGGAACATGCTATCAGCTGTCTAGGCCTGGGGTGTCAAACTCAATGTCATCGCGGGCCCCAAAAGCATTATAATTGTCTTCAAAGGGTCGGATGTATCTGTAAGATTGTATAAATTTATCCAGGGCTTTTTTTCCAACAGAATACGTGCAAAAATGTAACCACGTCCCCCTTCTGCTGAACCGTGTGGAATGGTGGGTGTGGCCAAATTGCAAAAACAGTGGGAGGATCGTAAAGGGGTAATAAATACCAGGAGTGCGTTATGTTCAGGGATATGCTATATACAAAGGTCAGGGTTTAGGGGTGTGCTATGTACAGAGTGCAGGGTTTAGGGGTGTGCTATGTACAGAGTGCAGGGTTTAGGGGTGCGCTATGTACAGAGTGCAGGGTTTAGGGGTGCGCTATGTACAGAGTGCAGGGTTTAGGGGTGTGCTATGTACAGTGTACAGGGTTTAGGGGTGTGCTATGTACAGTGTGCAGGGTTTAGGGGTGTGCTATGTACAGTGTGCAGGGTTTAGGAGTGTGCTATGTACAGTGTGCAGGGTTTAGGGGTGTGCTATGTACAGTGTGCAGGGTTTAGGGGTGTGCTATGTACAGTGTGCAGGGTTTAGGGGTGTGCTATGTACAGTGTGCAGGGTTTAGGGGTGTGCTATGTACAGAGTGCAGGGTTTAGGGGTGTGCTATGTACAGAGTGCAGGGTTTAGGGGTGTGCTATGTACAGAGTGCAGGGTTTAGGGGTGTGCTATGTACAGTGTGCAGGGTTTAGGAGTGTGCTATGTACAGAGTGTAGAGTTTAGGGGTGTGCTATGTACAGAGTGTAGAGTTTAGGGGTGTGCTATGTACAGAGTGTAGAGTTTAGGGGTGTGCTATGTACAGAGTGTAGAGTTTAGGGGTGTGCTATGTACAGAGTGTAGGGTTTAGCGGTTTGCTATGCACAGTGTGCAGAGTTCAGGGGGGCATTATGTACAGAGTACAGGGTTTAGGGGTGTGCAATATACAGTGCACACTGTACATAGCGCACCCCTGAACTCTGCACACTGTATATTGCACACCCCTAAACCCTGTACTCTGTACATAATGCCCCCCTGAACTCTGCACACTGTACATAGCGCACCCCTGAACTCTGCACAGAGTTCAGGGGGGCATTATGTACAGAGTACAGGGTTTAGGGGTGTGCAATATACAGTGTGCAGAGTTCAGGGGTACATTATGTACAGAGGGCAGGGATTAGGGGTGTGCTATGCACAGTGTGCAGAGTTCAGGGGTGCATTATGTACAGAGGGCAGGGATTAGGGGTGTGCAATATACAGTGTGCAGAGTTCAGGGGTGTGCTATGTACAGTGTGCAGGGTTTAGAGGTGTGCTATGTACAGAGTGCAGGGTTTAGGAGTGTGCTTTTTTTAATTTCTTTATGTTATTTATGTTTTTTTTTTAACATACTGTCACCCTAGCAGTACAGTGTCAGCACAGTGACACTGTACTACTTGTGGGGGGTGATGAAGATTTTTTTTTTTCTTACACCGATTGCTTTTTACACCCATAGAGTCTGTAAAAGCAATCATTTCTCCTCCTCTCTGGCTGCATTCCTGCAGCCATTGAGAAATACTGTGTGAGCTGTGATTGGTCACAGCTTGCCACATGGTACAAGGCTGTTGTGAATGGCCCTGTACCATGTGATCTCTGTAATCATTCACAGTTCTCACACGTAGTAAGCAATGATGTCAGGAAGTGACATCTTGCTTACTGCTCTTCATGTGATCACTGATTGGCTAATCAGTGATCACATGATCGGGACCTCACACAGAGGTCCTGTACAATGATCGGTGTCCGGAGGACACAGTGGGCACCGGATCGTGGTGCTGCGCGCTCCCAGGAAGCGCACAAACGCAGGGAGCACGTTTATAAATGGCCACCCGACCTTGCAGTGCCACCGTCTGGCCGTTTATGTACATGCGCCGGAAGGGAAGTGGTTAAAAGATTATTTCTGATTGCAGAAAGTTACTACTCGCATTATACATTACCATACTGAATACCTTTTGTGCGTTGGTTTTCCAGTATTGGTCTATTATCTGTTATGTTGACAGCTACCATCAGCCCGGAGAAGAATGGACAGATTGCCTGAATGTGACTATTCTCCCGCAAACACAAATGTGCGCTATTTATTAATCTTCCCATTCTTTACCCCCCGGATTTCAGAGAGTTTGACACTTTTCTATTCCCTCCACGACCTTCACTTGACGTAATTGGTTTGTATAATTCCTATGACATAATTTTTAGACATGCACAGCTTTTTCAATGGCCGCCTCCTCTTTTTTACAGATTTCTTTTCTAAGTTATTTATTTCTTCTGTCCTTGAATAGGACTTGGCACTGCTTTGTGCATAGCATTCCATTGTATCCAGACAGCAGCTGTGTGCTGTAGCCCAGGACAATGGGAATAAACCAGCCTGCTGGAAGAGGGAAACGCATGGCTGAAGAGCACAGAAGGAAGCCCCGGAAGAGTCAAAGCGAGCCCATTCTTCTCCCATGCAGGACGAAGCAACGGGTTCACGTGAATGTCCACCTCTGTGGCAACGGACACCTTTCCAAGGAATGGAAGCCAAGTTGGAGCTTACGCAGAGCAAAGGACGCTCTCTCTGTTCCATGCGACGGAACCAGGCCAATCAACAAGTGAATTTACAGGCTCCGCCATACCGGGAAGTATTAACCAACCGGTCAAAGTATACTTCCATTCCTTGGAAAGGTGTATGTTGCCACAGAGGTGGACATTCATGTGAGCTCCAAAGACATGCTAGGAGGTTAATTGGATCCTGTCTACATTGTGAATGTATGAATGGGAGTTAGGGACCTTAGATTGTACGCCCCTTGAGGGTTAGGGACCTTAGATTGTACACCCCTTGAGGGTTAGGGACCTTAGATTGGACGCCCCTTGAGGGTTAGGGACCTTAGATTGTACACCCCTTGAGGGTTAGGGACTGATGTGAATGTACAATATATATGTAAAGCACTGCGTACATTGATGGCGCTATATAAGTACCTGAAATAAATGAAATTAAAAAAAAATTAAAGTCTTGTTTAACCCCTTTACGCCGGCGCCTCCCGGCCCTTTAACCTCCCTGGCGGTCTGATTATATCCATATTTCTGTGCTCAAAGCGGTACATTTGTTTGCATGGAAATATGTATTTTTTTTTATTGTAGGCTGTAATTTTTAGGAATAACTCACTGAAATCTGTCCGAACAAGAGTCTAGTAAACATCCCGGGATGATAAAATTTGAAACACGAAATCATAAATTATAATTTAATAAATAATCATAAAAAATATAATAATAAATTTAATTCAATAATATAATCAAACCAAAAACGCTGAAATTTGAAATAGAGCGCCAAGTTCGCACATCGCTGAGCTCAGTCGCAGAATCGTTTTCAGTGTCTGATGAGGAATTTCCCCCACCAATCATTATCACTCAATTCTGCAAGTGGTTCTGATTTACTATCGCTGTTCTCTAGCCGGTCTAAAACCGCGTCTGACCTAAAGGGACGCTTTTTGGACGCCATGGAAGTTTCTCAGTTTCCAGGCAGAAAGAACAGTAAAAATGCAGGCAGGGCGCCGGACAAAGCACTCGGGACAAAATGTATGTGAAATGGTTTGATACAGGAATGTTATACTATGTGATTTTAGTGTATTTAGGGAATGTCACTTTTAAAATCTTCAAATTTCCCGCCGGTTCCGTCCCCGTACGTCCCGACGCTCGCAGGGAACGGAACCCGGAAGATGGATGCCGGCATCGGTCGGAGGACATGGCCAGGGACATTGCAGGGGGGACATCGCGGGAGCGCAGGACAAGGTAAGTGCAGGAGGGATCCCGGAGCAACGCTGCAGTGTATTCCCGAGTGTAGCTCAGAGTTACCGCTTGTGGTGCTGAAACTTCACCCCGAGTTACACTCGGGAATACCGCCAGGGGGGTTAAGAGTTTCAGAAGCCAGGAGGTGGGCGGTCACATGATCGGAAAAGGTCTCGATCGCAAGGGGAGACCAGGACCTTTCCGTGAGTCACGGACATATGTGCTGGGAGCGCGCACGCAAATATGCAGCCGCTTGGCGTCAAGAACCAGATGCCGAGAGGATGCATATTTGCATGTGCTCGACGTCTAGGGGTTAAAAAAATAACTCAGACATGTCATACTTACCTGCTGTGTGTCGTGGTTTTGCACAGAGCAGCCTGGATCCTCCACCGGTGCTCCTGGCCGGTCCCTCCTGCTGAGTGCCCCTAGAGCACAGGTGTCAAAATGGCGGCCCTCCAGCTGTTGCCAAACTACAAGTCCCATGAGGCATTGCAAGACTGCCAGTTACAAGCATGAATCCCAATGGCAGAGGCATGATGGGACTTGTAGTTTCTCAACAGCTGGAGGGCCGCCAGTTTGACACCCCTGCCCTAGAGCAAGCTGCTTGCTCTGGGGGCCCCCAAGCAAGCAAACTCCTGTACTGCAGTCCTGCGTGTCCATTCACACACAGAGCCGCGGCTCGGCCTCGCCTCTTCCCTCTCCTTAATGGCTCATTGGCTGTGATTGACAATCAATGGCTCCAACTGCTGCCTCGGCCAATCAGGTGTAAGAGTCCCCAGAGAGTCTCGCTGGACAGAAAGGGGGCTCAGGTAAGTATTAGGGGGGGATGCTGCACAAAAGGTTTTTTTTAACTTTCATGGATAGCATGCATGAAGGTAAAAAATTGGAGCCTTTGGAATCACTTTAAAGTGCTCCAGTCAAAGCTACCCCCCCCCCCCAAAAAAAAAATAAAAAAAGTCAGCAGCTACAAAAACAGCTACTCACTTGTCCTTCGATCTCTGCAGTCAGTTTTACTGGCCATCCTCATTCCTCAGCGTTGGCACCTTAAGTGGGGACACCCAGCTGTGACAGCTTGTGGGTGCACAGCGGGGTTCCCTCTGCGCATGCGCGAGTAGTGCTGTGCCTTGTGAATGGTCCCCTAGTCTTCTGGGACCTGTCATGTGTCCAAGAAGACTACAGGGAGGAGGACAACTTCCGCTTGCGATCACCTAGGCGATCGCAGCGGAAGTGGGAGCGGGTACCTGTCAAAATTGGGTACCCCATTCCCCTCCAAAGGTGCCAATTCCTCACGGGGAGCTGTACTTGAACTTCCCCTTTTTGGGTGGGAGGATAATATCTGTCTGTGTTGACCCCGAACAACCAATCACAATAACCCATTGGCGGTTAGAACGGGGCTGATGTACAATCGTAAGTCAGGCACTTACGAACCAGGCCCCAGGTTCTATCAGCCATCTCGGTCCCTGCACACAACCCCCACATGGACACAAACAAACAGGAATCCAGAACAAATCCTCCTCATTTATAGATTAGCTGCTGCACCATACAGTGTGGAATACATTAGAGAAGCCAAACTGAGCCATTTCCACAGCTTCTCCCACCTCCAACACTCACGTTTCATGGCCAGAAAATCAATTCGACTTAGTTAACTCGATCTCTCATTAGGAAATCCTATACTTCCTCTTATGGAAGCCTTGGCTGCAGCTTGTATCAGCAAATGATTAACAAAACATCCAAATTAGTATCCTGAGCTTCGAGAGGGTGTAAAACCCCACACACGGTATATTTCTGCCCTAAAGAATAACGTCAGCCAAAAATAACAAAATAAAAATGAATAGACCATGACATAAAGTACAAAAAAAAAAAAAAAAAAGAATAGTCCATAAGATACAAAGTAACAAGCGGTTTTTGTTGGATTCATTATTTTCAGTCCAGAGCTCTCCCAGGCAGTACTTCCTATCCAGTACTGGCGGCCCTCCAGTTGTTGCCAAACTACAAGTCCCATGAGGCATTGCAAGATTGACAGTTACAAGCATGAATCCCAATGGCAGAGGCATGATGGGACTTGTAGTTTCGCAACAGCTGGAGGGCCACCAGTTTTACACCCCTGCTCTAAGAAATGTTGTCACCAAGGGCATAGATAAGGGGTGGGGATAGGGGGGTCCAAACCCCGCCAGAGAGTTCTGACAGGCAGATGCTTTAAGGCACCGGTGTCAAACTGGCAGCCCTCCAGCTGTTACCAAACTACAAGTCCCATGAGGCATTGCAAGATTGACAGTTACAAGCATGACTGCCAAAGGCAGAGGCATGATGGGACTTGTAGTTTCGCAACATCTGGAGGGCCACCAGTTTGACACCCCTGCAGTACAAGATGCCGCCGATCTAATGTTCATTAGAACACCAGACAGTGATAGGAGAGGTAGCACAGTGATGAGCTCATCTACCCGTCATTCTGCTCTCTCCTCCAATCAGCTTGCTTCTTGCCAGCACTGATTGGCTCCTTGTGCTGCTGCTCCATCTCACGCTCCAGATCTACTGTACAGGGACTATAGCATTGACAGTTTACGCAGCACTGTACATTCACCTCAGTCCCTGCCCTCGAGGAGCTTACAATCTAAGGTCCCTATCTCACATACATACAAGCACACACACAAATTTAACCGCCTCCCACCTGCCATATAAGGTAATGATGGGCGCAAGGTGGTTCTCTCGTTCCAGGAGGACGTCATATGACGTCCTCCCACTCTAATCCTGGGACACAGCGGATCACCGATCAACAGAATGAGCCAATGACGTCGGCTCTGTCATGTGATCAGCTGTGTCCAATCACAGCTGATCGCATGTAAATAGGGAAATGCCGGTTATCCTCATTTATCTCCTCACGCTGACAGAGGAGAGAAGAGCCGGTAATCGGCATTTTGGGTCCTCAAGAAATGAGATTGGCCGTCAGTACATCAGGATCGATCGATTTTCGGATAAATCCCATAGATTGTGGACTCTATAACTTTCCTACAGACTAAATTATAAACACTGATTTGGGTTCACCAAAGAAATGGAGCAGAATACATCTTGGCCTAAATTTATGAAGAACAATTATTTATGTGCAAAATTTTAGAACAGAAAGAAAAACGCTTTATTTTTTTCCCAAATTTTCGGTCTTTTTTTCCTTTATTTAGCAAACAATAAAAAAACCCCAGTGGTCGTTAAATACCACCAAAAGAAAGCACTTGACTATTGTGTGAAAAAAAAAGACAAAAATTTAGTTTGAGTATGGCGTGACCGCGCAAATGTCAAAGTGCGACAGGGCTGAAAGCTGGAAATTGGCCTGGGCAGGAAGGGGGTAAAAGTCCCCGGTATTGAAGGGGTTAAAGAATATAATTTTTTTACTTTTGAAATACTCGCAATCAATAAATTCATCCAATGAACACTTTTACCAGCTAGCCAATCAGTGACCTGCTTACACTTGGAAGACATGAAAATCAACTGTGCGCTATTATTTATTTATTTCAGGTACTTATATAGCGCTGTCAATTTACGCAGCGCTTTACATATATATTGTACATTCACATCAGTCCCCGCCCCCGAGGGGCGTACAATCTAAGGTCCCTAACTCACATTCATACATACACATACTAGGGCCCAGGGGCGGACTGACCATTTGGAAACTCAGGCACTGCCCGAGGGCCCGGGGTCAGTAGGGGGCCCCATGAGATTCCCCTGGTACCTTTTTCATAGGCTTTTTTGAGTTTGGGCAAGGACACAGGGGCCCCATGAGTTGTCAGTCCGCCCCTGCTAGGGCCAATGTAGACAGGAGCCAATTAACCTACCAGCATGTCTTTGGAGTGTGGGAGGAAACCAGAATACTCGGATGAAACCCATGCAGGCACAGGGAGAACATGCAAACTCCAGGCAGGTGGTGCCATGGTTGGGATTCAAACCAACGACCCCAGTACTGCCAGGCGGAAGTGCTAACCACTGTGCTGCCCCCATTACCATCACCACACAGGTATGGGGTGTGCAGAATACTCACCATATTGGGCAGCACAGTGGCTAAATGGTTAGCACTTCCGCCTGGCAGTACTGGGGTCGTTGGTTCGATTCCCAACCACGGCACCACCTGACTGGAGTTTGCCAAAGACATGCTGGTAGGTTAATTGGCTCCTGTCTACATTGTCCCTAGTATGTGTATGTATGAATGTGAGTTAGGGACCTTAGATTGTACGCCCCTTGACGGTTAGGGACCTTAGATTGTACACCCCTTGAGGGTTAGGGACCTTAGATTGTACGCCCCTTGAGGGTCGGGAACCTTAGATTGTACACCCCTTGAGGGTTGGGGACCTTAGATTGTACGCCCCTTGAGGGTCGGGGACCTTAGATTGTACGCCCCTTGAGGGTCGGGGACCTTAGATTGTACGCCCCTTGAGGGTCGGGGACCTTAGATTGTACACCCCTTGAGGGTCGGGGACCTTAGATTGTACGCCCCTTGAGGGTTGGGGACCTTAGATTGTACACCCTTGAGGGTCGGGGACCTTAGATTGTACACCCCTTGAGGGTCAGGGACCTTAGATTGTACACCCCTTGAGGGTCAGGGACCTTAGATTGTACACCCCTTGAGGGTTAGGGACCTTAGATTGTACGCCCCTTGAGGGTCGGGGACCTTAGATTGTACACCCTTGAGGGTCAGGGACCTTAGATTGTACACCCTTGAGGGTCAGGGACCTTAGATTGTACACCCCTTGAGGGTCAGGGACCTTAGATTGTACACCCCTTGAGGGTTAGGGACCTTAGATTGTACACCCTTGAGGGTTAGGGACCTTAGATTGTACACCCCTTGAGGGTTAGGGACCTTAGATTGTACGCCCCTTGAGGGTTAGGGACCTTAGATTGTACACCCCTTGAGGGTTAGGGACTGATGTGACTGTACAATATATATGTAAAGCACTGCGTAAATTGACGGCGCTATATAAGTAGCTGTAATAAATAAACTCTTCTATATAGTTTGGGACGTTGCACTCTCCAGGCGTAGGATCGTTCTTTGTACAAGTCTGTCGGTTGCGTTGTGTTCAGTGTAAACTTTGTATAAATGTCTGGCGGTCCATCCATGACTTGTGCATCCCAGGTCATAAAACTGCTACGAAGTGCATGTCACCCTGAGGAGTCCCAGGAATTGGCAGGCTACAAATGTCACAGGGGGTGTCGGTGGAGGGCGAGTGTCAATGAGCGTTGACAGAAGAATTCAGTAGTAGTCAGCAGCTGTAGAGACCCATAAGACAAGGAGCCTTCCAAACGACAGAACATCACCCCTCCACCACCATACCCGCCCTTGTATTGGTGATGCCGCGGTTCCACACACTGGGGTTGATTTACCAACCTATGGTTGGACTGGATGGACTTTTGTCTTTTTTCAGCCAGACTAATTATGTAACACTGGAGCAGGGGTGGACTGACAACTCATGGGGCCCCCGGGCAATAGGGGATCATGGGGCCCCCGGGCAATAGGGGATCATGGGGCCCCTGTGTCCTTGCCCAAACTCAAAAAAGCCTATGAAAAAGGTACCAGGGGCATCTCATGGGGCCCCCTACTGACCCAGGGACCTCGGGCAGTGTCCGAGTTTCCAAATGGTCAGTCCGCCCCTGCACTGGAGAGTGCAAAATCCAATGTGGCTGTGCACGGAAGCCAATCAGCTTCTAACTTCAGCTTGTTCAATTAGGTTTCGACCTTAACACCGGCCATATACAGGTCGATTTCCGAAGGATTTTTCATTCAAAAATCGAACCTAAGAATAGTCGACTGATTTTCGCTCTGTTAGTGCGGCAGATTTTCGTGGTACTTCCCCATTTTTCATTTATCGGGCACGCTGGAAAATTTTTGAAAAACGACCGATTTCCAAAATCATTGGTGGCACCATCGGATTACAGCACGAACAACGTTTTCGATCGAAAAATCATTCGAAATTCGACCCATGTAATGGCCTGCTTAAAACCTGGAAGCTGATTGGCTACCATGCACAGCTGCACCAGATCCTGCACTCCAGTTTTAGTAAATCAACCGTATTATGGTTTTTTTTAGGTTTTGTAGTCTACCTTAACATAGCATATATGTTTTTTATTGGATAGCAGACTGGAAAACATTCTTTTTATTTCCTGAGTTTTAATTAGGAATTAAAAAAAAAAAAATATATATATATATATATATATATATATATATATATATAAATAACATATGCCTGTGGACACACCCCCTCAGCATCATCATGTAGCCTATGGACACACCTTCCTACCATCATGTAGCCTATGGACACACGCCTTTAGCACCATCATGTAGCCTATGGACACACGCCTTTAGCATCATCATGTAACCTATGGACATACACCCTTAGCATCATGTAGTCTATGGACACACCCCCTTAAAATCATCATGTAGTCTATGGACACACCCCCTTAGCATCATCATGTAGCCTATGGACACACACCCTTAGCATCATTATGTAGTCTATGGACACACACCCTTAGCATCACCATGACGTCTATGGACACACACCCTTAGCATCATCATGTAGCCTATGGACACGCGCCCTTTGCATCATCATGTAGCCTATGGACACGCGCCCTTAGCATCATCATCTACCCTATGGACACACCCCCTTAGCATCATCATGTAGCCTATGGACACACCCCCTTAGCATCATCATGTAGCCTATGGACACACCCCCTTAGCATCATCATCTACCCTATGGACACACCCCCTTAGCATCATCATGTAGCCTATGGACACACCCCCTTAGCATCATCATCTACCCTATGGACACACCCCTTAGCATCATCATGTAGCCTATGGACACTTGCCTTTAGCATCATCCTGTACCCTATGGACACACCCCCTTAGCATCATCATGTAGTCTAGGGGTGGCCAAACTTTTTAAACAAAGGGCCAGTTGACTTTGGGCTTTAGGGGGTAACAAGACTATGGTCAGTGGGAGTAAACTATGCCACATCATACGTTTTATTAGGAAGAATTGCGCCCCATCTACTAACTTTGCACATCTAAGAAATGGTAAGCTGCAATACCATTGGTAAGCTTTTGGGTAAAATGCAGCTTTAAGTGGAGGCAACAGATAAGACCTCCCAAGTTCTCCCATGTAGGGTGGAATATTCATTCAGTTGTATGAGCCAGGTCCTCTGTTCTGGTGTCAGAATACACAAAAGCTCCATCATAGGGGCTTTATAAAAACATAAAGCAGTCTGCGGTTTCCACCTTTCAAGCCATCGGAGGGGCGAACTAATAATACCACCAATCCCTGTTGCCCACTGAGGCACGAACAAGCTTAATAAATATAAGATTCCAGGATGAGACACAACAGAGCTGTGACCCTGACAGACAAGGAAAGTAAAGAGTGTCAGATATCCCGGCCTTGCATGTGACTAATCCCACCTCTCTCAAAATAGCTGTGCATGAGTGCAGGCCATTTAAAATAGTTGTTATAAAAAGCCAGACTTGTCCTACTATGGCCCTACGGGGGTCCGCAGCCTCATGCCCCGGCCTCTGTCTAAGGGAATAACGAGGGCTCGTCTTACACCCCGGCTGCCAAGGATGACCAGGATTGCTGTGCTGAGGAATGTGGCCAAGGAGGGCACGGGGAGGGTTAAACCCAAATACCACATCTTGCAGGAGGGAAAAAGTTGTTACCTGTTAAGACGAATGGGCAGAATGTTACCGAAAGTTCGGGTGTGTTAGCGGGTGAGCGCTGGGCCGGTTACCAGTATCGGGGCAGCACAGCGGCTAAATGGTTAGCACTTCCACCTGGCAGTACTAGGATCGTTGGTTTGAATCCCAACCATGGCACCACCTGGAGTTTGCATGTTCTCCCTGTGCCTGTGTGGGTTTCCTCCCACACTCCAAAGACATGCTGGTAGGTGAATTGGCTCCTGTCTACATTGTCCCTAGTATGTGTATGTATGAATGTGAGTTAGGGTCCTTAGATTGTACGCCCCTTGAGGGTTAGGGACTGATGTGAATGTACAATATGTATGTAAAGCGCGGAGTACATTGACGGCGCTATATAAGTACCTGAAATAAATAAAATGTAGGTTATGGGAGACTGGGAGGAAACATGGAAACAGACTATGGCAACCTTTTTTTTTTTTTTATTTCTTAGAATGGGATTGTAATTCTAACCCAGGCTTGTCCACTTAGTCACTCGTGAAATTTGGAGACCTCTGTCCTGGTCATTGCATATTTTAAAGCCAACACAGCACTCTGACTCCATGCGCCAGCTGTTCTCCCATAGCTTGGTCCTTCATGGTGATTTCCATGTTGAGGGACGCTCAGCATCAACAAACTCCTTCCTGGGAGCCCACAGTGTCAGGAACACACCCCGTTAGCATCATCATGTAGCCTATGGACACACCCTCTTAGCATTATGTAGCATAAGGACACACCCCCTTAGCATCATCATGTAGCCTATGGACACACCCCCTTAGCATCATCATGTAACCTAAGGACACACGCCCTTAGCATCATTATGTAGCCTATGGACACACCCCGTTAACATCATCATGTAGCCTATGGACACACCCTCTTAGCATCATCATGTAGCCTATGGACACACCCCCTTAGCATCATCATGTAACCTATGGACACACGCTCTTAGCATCATTATGTAGCCTATGGACACACCCCGTTAACATCATCATGTAGCCTATGGACACACACCCTTAACATCATCATGTAGCCTATGGACACACCCCCTTAGCAGCATCATGTAGCCTATGGACACACACCCTTAGCATCATCATGTAGCCTATGGACACACCCCGTTAACATCATCATGTAGCCTATGGACACACCCCGTTAACATCATCATGTAGCCTATGGACACAACCCGTTAGCATCATCATGTAGCCTATGGACACACACCCTTAACATCATCATGTAGCCTATGGACACACCCCCTTAGCATCATCATGTAGCCTATGGACACACCCCCTTAGCATCATCATGTAGCCTATGGACACACACCCTTAGCATCATGTAGCCAATGGACACACCCCCTTAGCATCATCATATAGCCTATGGACACGCACCCTTAGCATCATCATGTAGCCTATGGACACACCCCCTTAGCATCATTATGTAGCCTATGGACAAACCCCCTTAGCATCATTATGTAGCCTATGGACAAACCCCCTGAGCATCATTACGTAGGCCAAGGGTGGCCAAACTTTTTAAGCAAAGGGCCAGTTGACTTTGGGCTTTAGGGGGGGGGGGGGGGGCAAGACTATGGTTGGTGGGAGTAAACTATGCAACATCATTGGTTTTATTGGGAGGAATTGCGCCCCATCTACTAACTTTGCACATCTAGACTTTGCAATAGTTGCTCGCTCTTCTTTGCAGAACTGCTCAAGTTCAGTTACATTTGATGGGGACGTTTGTGGACTGCAGACTTCAAGTCATTCCACAGATTTTCAATGGGGTTTAAGTCCGGACTCTGACTTGGCCATGCAAGGACATGTACCTTTTTCTCCTCCAACCACTGTGGGCTCATTTTTGCGGTGTGCTTTGGGTCATTGTCATGTTGGAAGGTAAACCTTCTTCCCAATGACAACTTTCTGGCAGAGGGCAGCAGATTTTCCTCCAGAATTTGATGGTATTTTGACCCGTCCATTTTTCCCTGCTGCAGACAAACCCCCTATAACAGGATGTCTCCCCCCCGCCATGCTTTACTGTAGGAATGGTGGTAATTGGATGGTGAGCTGGATTGAATTTCAACCAGACATATTGGTTAGTGTTGAGGCCAAATCATTCCATTTTAGTCTCCTCTGCCCAGAACACCTTTCTCCATGTGGCCTCAGAATCTTCAAGGTGTGTTTGGCAAAGCTCAGTGATGACTGCATGTGGTCTTTCTTGATGACTCGCTTTTTTCTTGCAACCCTCCCATACAAGCCACATTTGGGGAGAATTTGTGATATTGTTGTCACATGCACACAATGACCGTCAATTCCTGCAACTGCTTCAGAATTGCTGAAGGCCTCTTGGTGGCCTCTCTGACCAGTTTCCTCCTGACTCTTTCATTCAGTTTGAAGCGACGTCCTGATCCAGGGAGGGTCTGTGTTGTGCCAAATACCTTCCACTTCCTAATAATAGACTCCACTCTGTTTCTAGGCATTGATAAAGCCTTCAAAACGTTTTTGTATCCATCTCCTGACTTGTGCCTGTCCACAATTTTATCCTGGAGATCTTTTGACAGTGACTTGCCACCCATTATTATACAGGATTTATGGCGCCAACAGTTTGCTCAGCGCTTTACAATATAAGGGAGACAATACAGCAACAATACAGTTCAATACAAGAGGGTTAGGAGGACCTGATCCTGGGAGCTTACAATCTAGGAGATAGTTGATTGTTTGCTTCAATTGCACTACCAGGGACTGAAATGCTCCAGAAAAGCTCTTTTCATACTGAGCTAATCAAAATGACCACAGCTGAGAGTCACATGGCTTTGTGTGCCATTGAAAAGGTGATTTGCTGACTGAGTCATTTTTAGGAGTGGGGGCAGGGGCGGACTGACCATTCGAGCACTCGGGTACTGCCCGAGGGCCCGGGGTCAGTAGGGGGCCCCATGAAATGCCCGTTACCTTTTTTATAGGCTTTTTTGGGTGTGCTTTGAGTGTGGGCAAGGACACAGGGGCCCCATGATCCCCTATTGCCCGGGGGCCCCATGAGTTGTCAGTCCACCCCTGAGTGGGGGGATCCTTTTTACAACTTAGTGAGTGTTTGAATTTTTTTTATTTTTTTCTGACATGATGGTGTTATATCTTTCACTTGGATGTTATAAGTTGCATTGAGTAAACACTGCTGGATAAAACAAGAACTGTGTCTGTCTTCATTTTAGGGTGCAAAGCAACAAAATGGATTATTTTAAGAAGGGGGGGGTGATTCTTTTCAATACCCACTGCATATGAGCGCTGCATATTTTATTCGTGTATCTCAAGGTTGGTTTCCTGATGTCGGCACTGGTAGGCCATGGCCTTTGTAATGTGTGAAATGTCCACTTGTAGTCTACATTGGACACCTATTTTTATTTATTATTTTTTTATTTCAGGTACTTATATAGCGCTTTACATATTGTACATTCCCATCAGTCCCTAACCCTCAAGGGGTGTACAATCTAAGGTCCCTGACCCTCAAGGGGCGTACAATCTAAGGTCCCTAACTCACATTAATACATACACACACTAGGAACAATTTTAACCACTTCCCGACCGGCCGTTGCATATAAACGGCCGGACGGTGGCACTGCAGGGTCGGGTGGCCGTTTATAAACGGCCTCCCCGCACCCTGCTTGTGCGCGCTCCCTGGGAGCGCGCAGCACTGCGATCCGGTGCCCGCTGTGTCCTCCAGACACAGTGAAACACCGATCGTTGGACGGGACCTCTGTACGAGGTCCCGATCATGTGATCACTGATTGGCCAATCAGTGATCACACGCAAAGTAGTAAGCAAGATGTCACTTGTGACATCATTGCTTACTACGTGTGAAATCTGTGAAAGATCACAGAGGTCACATGGTACAAGGCTATTCACAACAGCCTTGTACCATGTGACAAGCTGTGACCAATCACAGCTCACTCAGTACTTCTCAATGAGTGCAAGAATGCAGCCAGAGAGAAGGAGAAATGATTGCTTTTACATCCTATATGGGTGTAAAAGCAATCAGTGTAAAAAAAAAAAAAAAAAAAAAAAAAAAATCTTCACCCCCCACAAGTAGTACAGTGTCACCATGGTGATACTGTACTGCTAGGGTGACAGTATGTAAAAATAAAAATAAAAAATAATAATATAAAAAAATAAAATAAAAATGTAAAAAAAAATGTTTAAAAATTATAATTTTTGGTTATAAACTAATTTGGATTTTTTTTTTTTTTACTAAAAAGATAACGGAATAAATTTTGGCAAAGATTTATGATGAAATATTATTTATTTGCAGAATTTAAAAAAAAAAAACACTTTTTTTCAAAATTTTTTGACTTTTTCATTTACATAGCAAAAAAAATAAAAATCCCAGCGGTGAATAAATACCACCAAAATAAAGCTTTATCTGTCTCAAAAAAAATGGTAAAAAATTCAATTGGGTACAGTGTTGCATGACAGCGCAATTGTCATTCAAAGTGTGATAGCGCTGAAAGCTGAAAATTGCCCTGGTCAGGAAAGGGGTAAAAGTGTCCGGTCTGGAAGTGGTTAACAGGATCCAATTAACCTCCCAGCATGTCTTTGGAGTGTGGGAGGAAACCGGAGTACCCAGAGGAAACCCACGCAGGCACAGGGAGAACATGCAAACTCCAGGCAGGAGGTGCCGTGGCTGGGATTTGAACCAATGACCCCAGTACTGCCAGGCGGGAGTGCTAACCATTTAGCCACTGTGCTGCCCATATCACAATGCAGGAGCGCAGCCAGGAGACAGGGTCAGAGCGTTGTCACCGTATAACAGGAAATGCTTAAATGGCAGACTCATCGGGTATTATTTTTAAGAAAGCTCCAGATTTAAAGACATTTGAAATGACTTTTGATGTATGTTCGAGCTTCAATGAGATTTCAGCGATCGGGCGTACATGTACTTTGACAGCTCCTTTATTATCTCTCTCTTGACAAGTCCCTTTTACCTAATTGGGTGCATCTTTCACCGTCCACCCAGAACCAGCAGCAGGAATGTGACACATTAGGAGGTTTTGCTGCAGAAAGCACCATTTTTTTTTTTCTTGTGTGTGAAGGAGAAACGTGGAAATGACTTGGGGCCTCCAGACAGTGAAATGACAAGCGTATGAAATGTGCTGGAGAAGAGGCTGCAGTGACAAGAAGAGACGTGTCAGCAGAAGACGGTCCGGACTCCCAGGAATGCTCCTGGAATGAGACATTCTATATGCCATCTACACTGACATACCTAAACACAGCTCTTAGATCACACTGCAGCTGCCGGCTGAGTCTGCCAAAGGGACAGGTGCCCCTCGCTGCCTTCCCCGCACTGGAATCCCAATTCTCAGAACAGGAGAATCAGACAAATACTCGTCCGCACCCTACTCCATAGGACAACGTACAGGTACACCAAGAGCTGTGTGCACACTACTACTGGAGTGTGGGAAAGGTTAGAACCTCTGTTGGGTTTTTATCATGGTGGATTTCCTCCTTTACGTCCTGTCTTGGTGACACCAGTAAGAGGTTTATTCTGAAAAGCCTCCATTACATGTGAATTTGTGGTAACAGTTGTGTCATCAACAGGGGTGGACTGACAACTCATGGGGCCCCCGGAAAATAGGGGATCATGGGGCCCCTGTATCCTTGCCCACACTCAAAGCACACTCAAAAAAGCCTATGAAAGGTACCAGGGGCATTTCATGGGGCCCCCTACCAGGGGCAGACTGACAACTCATGGGGCCCCCCGGACAATAGGGGATCATGAGGCCCCTGTGTCCTTGCCCACACTCAAAGAACACTCAAAAAAGCCTATGAAAGGTACCAGGGGCATTTCATGGGGCCCCCTACTAGGGGCAGACTGACAACTCATGGGGCCCCCCGGACAATAGGGGATCATGAGGCCCCTGTGTCCTTGCCCACACTCAAAGAACACTCAAAAAAGCCTATGAAAGGTACCAGGGGCATTTCATGGGGCCCCCTACCAGGGGCAGACTGACAACTCATGGGGCCCCCCGGACAATAGAGGATCATGAGGCCCCTGTGTCCTTGCCCACACTCAAAGAACACTCAAAAAAGCCTATGAAAGGTACCAGGGGCATTTCATGGGGCCCCCTACCAGGGGCAGACTGACAACTCATGGGGCCCCCGGACAATAGGGGATCATGAGGCCCGTGTCCTCACCCACACTCAAAGCACACCCAAAAAAGCCTATGAAAGGTACCAGGGGCATTTCAGGGGGCCCCCTGCTGACCCCGGGCCCTCGGGCAGTGCCTGAGTGCTTGAATGGTCAGTCCGCCCCTGGTCATCAAGGTATTGTATTTATTGTCTGGTGAATACGAATAGTACCGGACTCATGAAAAATGGGGAAGAGTAAGTTCTCCTTAGGGGAGGTAATTCTGCGGTGATATTAAAGTGGGTCTAAAAGGCAGAAAGTTTTTTTTTTTTTTACCTGTAATGCATTCTATACATTCTAAACTCCCCCCCCCCCCCCATACATACCTGAGCCAAATCTCGATCCAGCGGTGTGTACTAAAGCAGCAGCTCTCTCCCTTCTCATTGGAGAGAGAGGCAGCAGCGGGAGCCATTGGCTCCTTCTGCTCTCAATCAGAGCCTATGAGGTGAGATTGGAGGGTGGGGTTGAGCCACGCTCTGTGTGTCAATGAACGGGAGTGAGCATGCAAGAGTGTCCTCATAGTATGGGGGAGCGGTTCTAAACATCCCCCTCCATACTTATCGGAGCCAACTGTCTATCCAGCGATGTGCACTACAGCAGCAGCTCTCTCCCTTCTCATTGGAGAGAGAGGCAGCAGCAGAAGCCATTGGCTCCTGCTACTCTCAATCAGAGCCTGTGAGGAGAGATTGGAGGGTGGGGTCGAGCCACGCTGTGTGTGTCAATGCATAGACTGCATGAAGGTAAAAACTTTGAACCTTTACAACCACTTTAACCCCTTCACGTCGGCGCCTCCCGGCCCTTTAAGAGTTTCAGAATCCGGAAGGCGGGGCGGGGTTTAGGGTCATGTGACCGCCGTGACACACCGTCACATGATCGGGAAAGGTCCCGATCGAAAAAGAAGATCGGGACCTTTCCGTGAGTACCGGACATGTATGCTGGGAGCAGGCAGGGCACATATGTCCTTTTTTAATAGAACGCAAATGAGCGGCCGCTCGGCGTCTAGGCCCAGACGCCGGAAGGCCGCACATTTGCGTTCGGCCGGCGTGAAGAGGTTAAGGTGTGTATGGACCTGATTGGTAGGTCGTTGGCTGCTGCCTTTTTGATCCTAAGGAACAAAGTGCTCAGCAGACGTACAACTCTTGGCTGGGTGGCATGGAGCACCCGGCACAAATATGTGCTCTGCTTACAAAATCTTGTAAAACATTTAGTGGGTAAGAGCACCAGAATAATCCAATGCGCTTCAGGGGAAAGAACACCCAACGTGCCTCGGGGGAAATAACTCCTGCTTCTTCAGGGCTTGGGCAATAGACGTAAAAATGGTCAGCCAGTTTACACTTTGCTGTCAGAGCACACTAGTCCCATTCCTGGCTTCATTCAGGTCTTCCACTGTTTTCTCACCCGATTTCTTCTACATCCGTTGCCCCTGAAGGAGCAGTCCTTTCCCCCCCGAAACGTGTTGGATGAATCTGACATTTTTAACCAGTCAACGTTTTAAAAAGCCTCTTTAAGTACAATGAACATTGTTACCAAATGTCCAAGAGTTACATTCTATAATTACACAGTATATCCAATGATCAACACTCTGAACCAGCCAAATTTCGATCCTTCTGTGGACTCCCAGGAGCCTGTCTACACAGCGTCTGTAGGGAAGGGAGCTCTTTGGAGATGCGGTTCTAGGAATGTGTATCATGATAAAAAGCCGGCACTACACACAAACAAATCTTCTTTATGTCTAAGGAACAATGCATAAAAATCCACTGAAAAAGCCAAGGAGTTTCGGCGTGGCTGGGAGTATATCAAGTCAGTAGTAAAAGACCTCCCAGTAGCTGCCCTTACAAGAATCATACAAGCCTGGTGATAATGTTCCTACAGGAACAAGAGAAAGGAAATGTGACCTGCAGTGACCATCAGTGGTCCATATAGTGAACTCCAGGGGCGGACTGACCATTTGGAAACTCGGGCACTGCCTGAAGGCCCGGGGTCAGTAGGGGGCCCCATGAGATGCCCCTGGTACCTTTTTCATAGGGTTTTTTGAGTTTGGGCAAAGACACAGGGGACCCATGATCCCCTATTGCCCGGGGGCCCCATGAGTTGTCAGTCCACCCCCGTTTGAATTCCAACCACGGCACCACCTGCCTGGAGTTTGCATTCTCTCCCTGTGCGGGTCCCCTCTCCCAGTCCGCCCCTGGTGAACTCGGTGTAGAGTTATTCACCCTGAGGTCATCACAGAGGACAAGGGGGCGCTCTTTACATCTGGAGGAAAAGAAATTGAATCTCCAAACACGGAAAGGTTTCTTCACAGTGAGAGCTGTGAGAATGTGGAATAGACTCCCTCAAGAGTTGGTTGTGGCCATCTCAGTGGATTGCTGTAGGAAAGTCCTGGATTCTTTCTTGGATACACAGAATATAACTGGATATAATATTTATAGGTAAAGCTGATCCAGGGAATATCCGATTGCCTCTCGGGGGATCAGGAAGGAATTGTTTCCCCTGCAGGAGCAAATTGGATCGTGCTTTGCTGGGTTTTTTGTGCCTTCCTCTGGATCAACTGCGGGCAGGGGCGGACTGACCATTCGGGTACTCGGGCACTGCCCGAGGGCCCGGGGTCAGTATGGGGCCCCATGAGATGCCCCTGGTACCTTTCATAGGCTTTTTTGGGTGTGGATGAGTGTGGGTGAGGACACAAGGGCCCCATGATCCCCTATTGCCCGGGGGCCCCATGAGTTTTCAGTCCGCCCCTGACTGTGGGTATAGGATTATAACTTTTTTTTTTTTAATGGTTGAACTGGATGGACTTTTGTCTTTTTTCAGCCAGACTATGTAACTATATGCTCCATAGGGGGGAGCGAGGTTCTGGGGCCAACCCGGGCAATGCCTGGATATACAAATTAAAACATATTATAATTATTACATGACAACAAGTTACTTACAGCGTCCGGGTCCCGCTGCTGTTCTAGAAACGCTGAAAACTCCACCAATCGAAGTTTGCTTGTGCCTATAGACCGACCTTGCCATGCCGGGACTGAGGAGGCAGGCGGCGCTGCGGTTTCAAAACCTGAAATGTAAACAGACGGTGTCAGTTTTGGAGGGGGGGGTAAAAGCGCTGCTCCATCACTTCACTCCTGTGCTGGGAAATCCTCAATACCAGGGGCGGACTGACCATTTGGAAACTCGGGCACTGCCCGAGGGCCCGGGGTCAGTGGGGGGCCCCATGAAATGCCCCTGGTACCTTTTTCATAGGCTTTTTTGAGTTTGGGCAAGGACACAGGGGCCCCATGATCCCCTATTGCTGGGGGGCCCCATGAGTTGTCAGTCCACCCCTGATCTATACTTAAAAAAAACAAATGTCAACTGAAATGATATCAGACGACTAAATAAAAGTCACCCCCCCCCGCCCCGTCATCTGTTTCTGTCTAATGATTGTACCCGTCATTATATTTTCCATCATTTTGGAAACCACGGCCCATTATTCTGCTCTTTGTTGACAACGCTTGCCGTCATTCCAAACTCCATTATGTTGCAAGTAATCCATGTGACGGATTTGTTTGTTTTTTTTTACTTTCCATAAAAGAGTTTCTTTTTAATCGTCTTTTTAAACAAAACAAAAATAAAATTGCTATAAATTTAAAAAAAAAAAAAAAATTCTAAACAAATAAATTCTCAAAGGTCCGTCCATTCCGAAGAACAGAAGACAAAACATGAAGAGACTCTTCCGCCCGCTGCTTTGCCCCTGGGGGTTAATTACACTTTCTTAGAGGCGCACCTGTGTTCTGTCCCCCCCGAGGATAGAGGAGGAATTTAAGCATTTCGTGAAATGACTACACTGGAAGGAAAGGATTTCATCAAGATGTCTCTGCGGTACCAGCGAGATTACAGCCAGACGGATTAAAAGAAACTATTTGTGTTCAGGAGAGGAGCGAATTGCAACGCCCTTTTTTATTGTATAGCTGGCATTTCTAGAACGAGAGGTGAGGTGAGATGGGGGCAAGGGAGGGGAGTTCAAATGATGAAAGGAAGGGGGCGCCGCAACATATGTTAGAGCTGAACTCCAGACCAGGGGCAGACTGACAACTCATGGGGCCCCCGGGCAATAGGGGATCATGGGGCCCCTGTGTCTTTGCCCAAACTCAAAAAAGCCTATAAAAAAGGTACCAGGGGCATCTCATGGGGCCCCCTACTGACCCCGGGCCCTCGGGCAGTGCCGTGTTTCCAAATGGTCAGTCCGCCCCTGGTCAGGTACATTCTAGGTCACAAGACCAGGGGCGGACTGACAACTCATGGGGCCCCCGGGCAATAGGGGATCATAGGGCCCCTGAGTGTTTGCCCAAACTCAAAAAAGCCTATAAAAAAGGTACCAGGGGCATCTCATGGGGCCCCCTACTGACCCCGGGCCCTCGGGCAGTGCCCGAGTTTCCAAATGGTCAGTCCGCCCCTGGTCAGGTACACTCTAGGTCACAAGACCAGGGGTGGACTGACAACTCATGGGGCCCCCGGGCAATAGGGGATCATGGGGCCCCTGTGTCTTTGCCCAAACTCAAAAAAGCCTATAAAAAAGGTACCAGGGGCATCTCATGGGGCCCCCTACTGACCCCGGGCCCTCGGGCAGTGCCGTGTTTCCAAATGGTCAGTCCGCCCCTGGTCAGGTACATTCTAGGTCACAAGACCAGGGGCGGACTGACAACTCATGGGGCCCCCGGGCAATAGGGGATCATAGGGCCCCTGAGTGTTTGCCCAAACTCAAAAAAGCCTATAAAAAAGGTACCAGGGGCATCTCATGGGGCCCCCTACTGACCCCGGGCCCTCGGGCAGTGCCCGAGTTTCCAAATGGTCAGTCCGCCCCTGCTCCAGACAGATATCAAAGACATATCTACACAGCTCATCAATACAATAAAGAACGTTTGTTTTTTTGTTTGTTTTTGGGTTTTTTTAATGAAGAAGCACAAGGAGCCATCAAGTTGTGTTGAAGTTCTTGTGCTAAAACAGGACATGCTGATAGGAGGAGAGAGCAAAGGGACAGTGAGATGAGCTCAATCAGGCTGCTTCTGCTTTCACTGTCCAATTACAGGCTGGGGGGGGGGGGGGAGACAAGAGTAGTAACGGTTACTGAACTGCATCAGAGAAAACAGGCCAAACAGAGCAGAGCTGTGTAAATATCAGGAATGGATTGACAGAAATGGAAATCCTTCAGCAGGTAATACAGCTCTCATGTATTTTATCTGTGTATATCTGTGTCTGCCTGGTGTTCAGATTTAAGCAGGCCATAGACGGCTCGAAAACCGCGTGTTTTTTCGAACGATAGATGAAAAATCGGTCATTCGTTAAACAGACGTTACCACCAACGATTACAAAAATCGGCCGACCGAGTCATAAAGTTCGCCCCATATAACAGCCAAAACTTCTGTTCCTTCCAGGTCACGGCTTTTCGTTAAAAAGATTGTATGACTCGGCCATCATTTCCGTGAAAATCGGTAGTTTTCCACAAATTTTCCAACACGATCGATAATCCAAAAGTGCAAAAAAACAAAAACCAGCCGACCAATTAACCCGCTAACAGTGCGAAAATTGGCTGATCAATCTTTTAAAAATAGGCCGATTTTCAAACCGTCTATGGTCTGCATTAGGCCGGCCATGGACAGATTGAAATTCGGTCGCTTAAGCAGGAACCGGTAAAATTTAAATCCATCTATGGGCAGGCTGGTTGTACTGAAGTCAATCCATCGATCGACTTCAGTACAACCAGCCTGTCAGGTCATTTTTTTTTTCAATCACTGCTGAAGGCTATAGCTGCCAGCAGCGATCATTGTATTCTGACTGCCAATGCAGGACAAGGCCATCCAGCTCCCAGGGCAAAGATGCCAAAATGCACCCCTCCTCCCCCCAGGTTCATGATGTGCAAGCTGAAAGCGGAGTTCCACTCACTCTGTAAAAAAATAAAAGTCAGCAGCTACAAAATCTGTCATATATTTCAGCTTATCAGTCCTTAGATGTGGTGGCTGTATTAGTTTTCTTTTTTTTTCAGGCTTTTTGTCCTATTTTTAGCTTTTCCTAGGGTGACAACACACACCATACTTTATCTGTGGAGGAGCAGGGTTGTCACCCTAGGACAGGACTACAGAACCCCCCCACCATTCTTAAAGCGGAGTTCCACTCACTCTGTAAAAAAAAATAAAAGTCAGAAGCTACAAAAACTGTAGCTGCGGACTTTTAAAAAACAGCCACTTACCTGTCCCACGATCCTGCGTTGCCCCGGCCGTTGCCCGTTTCACCGGCCGTCCTGTATTCTAGGCGCCGGAATCTTCAGTGTGGGCACCCCACGGTGACAGCTTGCGACTTCACAGCCGGGTACCCACTGCGCATGTGCGAGAAGCGCTGCACTTCCTGAATGGTCCTGTAGTATTCTGGGACCTGTCACGTGTCCCACAAGACTTCGGGGAGGGAGGGGGGGGAGACAAGTTCCGTTTCCGATCGCCTAGGCGATCACAGCGGAAGTGGGAGTGGGTACCTGTCAAATTCGGGTACCCGTTCCCCAAAGGTGCCAATCCTTAATAGGGAGCGGTCCTGTATTCCAGACGCCAGAATCTTCAGTGTGGGCACCCGGCTGTGACAGCTTGCAACTTCACAGCCGGGTACCCACTGCGCATGCGCGAGTAGCGCTGCGCTTCCTGAATGGCTCCGTAGTCTTCTGGGACCTGTCACGTGTCCCACAAGACTTCGGGGAGGGAGGGGGGGGGGGGAGGAGGACAACTTCCATTTCCGATCGCCTAGGCGATCGCAGAGGAAGTGGGAGCGGGTACCTGTCAAATTCGAGTACCTGTTCCCCAAAGTTGCCAATCCTTAATGGGGAGCGGGGGACCAGTCTTAAAAGCGGAACTTCCCCTTTTGGGTGGAACTCCACTTTAACCTCTTCACGCCGGCCGCACACAAATGTGTTGCCTCCCAGCGTCTTCGCATTCTAATGAAAAAAAAAAATATGTGCTGAGAGCGCGCGCCCTGCCCGCTCCCAGCACACATGTCCGGTACTCACGGAAAGGTCCCGATCTCCTCTTTCGATCAGGACCTTTCCTGATCATGTGACCGCCGTGACGTGTCACATGATCCCTAAGCCCCGCCCGTCCCAGCTTCTGAAACGCTTAAAGGGCCGGGAGGAGCCGGCGTGAAGGGGTTAAGCAGTCTTATGCCTAGTAGTCACTCGCTTGTCAAAATCACTGCCACTGTCACTACTCCTGTCAGCCTTCTAACAGAAGGAAGGTGCCCCCATCCCTACAGGAAGCCATTGCACCCAGGGCAGCCGCCCCTTCCACCCACCCCTTGTCCTGGCCCTGCAGACAGCTGGGAAACCTTCCACTGCCAGAATACGATAATGCTGCGGGAGGGATTCCCCCATCAGCACTGACTGTGTTGATGGGGGGAATCAAGCTATTTTCTTTCCTTCAAACCGTGGTTGACGGAAAGAAAATTGCATAATGTATGGCGTGCCATAGCTCATATTACCTGTTAGGGGCGCTGTGACGGTGGGCTGGATGGGATATGCTTGCTGGACAAATGGCTTGACGCTGAAAAACAATGCAGAGAAACATTTGTTATAAACAAAGTAGCGAAATTCCACGTATATCCGTCATGCATCTACTGGGACACCCAGCTGGACATTTATTTGTGGTCAGTATTTAGGGGTAAAATTAAAAACTATTGGGGAGAACAGATACAATATTTCCATATAGAATGCAGATCTGATTTTTTTTCTGCTTTTAAATTGTATCGATCTAAACCCAAGAACAAAACCGGAATATCTTGCCACTTAACTGTCAATGAATGTGGTGACTGTGTTAGTTTTCTTTTATCAGGCCTTATCTGCTGATCCGGATCGCACACCTAAGCTGACCTACCTTCAAGCTGCATTCCCATTGACTTTCTGACTTACTGTATGTAACGGCCCCCGACTGCACTTGTGTACTTCCGTTAGACTATCGCCTCCCCGTCCGAACACCGACCACAGACACCACCGCTGACCATACAAGACTAGAGGACACCAGTCTGTATAAACAGGGAACTCTTTATTTGAAACTCAAACTGGCTTTTTATACACTCAGGGGACAAATCCCCCCTCCCTGCATAATGACACAGGGCGGGGCAATCTACACTACAAGACACACCAGCAGACAGTCCCATCAGAAGAGAGGGGAGCTGGAGACACCCCCCACCAAGCCAATACACAAACACATACATCCCATAATAGTTTGCTCCCAAGCAAGACACACAATAGAACCATGGGATGCAACCACATGGCATTAAACAATCCACAACCCCCCCAGTCCAATATTAGGACAGATCACCCTGTACCCCTAACAGGCACAGGGTGACTTACACATAAGAGGGATATGGAGAGCTGAGACAGGGGTCCAAAGAGAGCTGGGTTCCATGGGCCCCCCCCCACCCAAAGTGACTCCTGTCACACTGCATATGTGGATAGAAGTACTTGTGACACGGAGAGAAGGCCATTGGTGCAGGCTGTACTACTTTTTTATCACATTTTCTACACAAAGGGCTTTTTTATCCTCTTGCCTATATGCAGTGGGGGCCTAATTGCCCACACACCGCACATATGCATCTATGGCATTTGAGGTTTCTGTGCTGAGAGTGTGCTTGCTGCTTGCTACCAGCACAGCAACTGAGCTGTCACTGACAGCTCCTGGTCTTTAGCTAAGATTGAGAGCCAGTGGGTCAGGCTCCCAATCATGTGACCATTGTGACAGCGGGAAAAGGGCTGTGGCAGGTGAGAAGAGGTTAAAGCGGAGTTCCACTCACGCT
Source organism: Staurois parvus (assembly GCF_062004578.1). Lineage (NCBI taxonomy): Eukaryota > Metazoa > Chordata > Amphibia > Anura > Ranidae > Staurois > Staurois parvus. The sequence goes on along the minus strand of NW_028319514.1, from coordinate 22,232 downwards.
GTCAAAAAATAAAAGTCAGCAGCTACAAAAACTGTAGGTGCTGACTTTTAAAAAACAGCTACTTACCAGTTCCTCGGTCCCGTGGTGTGTCCCCTGCAGTCCATTTCACCGGGTGTCCTGTATTCCTGGAGGCCGGCATCTTCAATGTGGGCACCCGGCTGTGACAGCTCGCGGCTTCACAGCCGGGTACCCACTGCGCATGCGCGAGTAGCGCTGCGCTTTATGAATGGTCCTGTAGTCTTCTGGGACCTGTCACGTGTCCCAAAAGACTACAGGGAGGGAGGACACCTTCTGCTTCCGGTTGCCTAGGCCAGGGGTGGGCAACTGTGGCCCTCCAGCTGTTGTAGAACTACAAGTCCCATGAGGCATTGCAAAACTGACAGTTACAAGCATGACTCCCAAAGGCAGAGGCATGATGGGATTTGTAGTTCACAAACAGCTGGAGGGCCACAGTTGCCCACCCCTGGCCTAGGCAATCGGACCGGAAGTGGGAGCGGTTACCTGTCAAATTCGGGTACCCACTCCCCCCCAAAGGTGCCAATCCTTAATGGGGAGCGGGGGAGCAGTCCTTAAAGCGAAACTTCCCCTTTTGGGTGGAGCGCCGCTTTAACAAGTTGGCATACTGCAGTGCTTCTCAATTATTTTCTGTCATGCCCCCCCTAGGAAGAAGAAAACATTTCGCACCCCCCCCCCGCGCGACTGTAAATAGTATAATTTGTCTATAGTGCCTCATCATTGGTGTCAGTGGCAGGAATAGTGCCCCATCATTGGTGTCAGTGGGAGGAATAGTGCCCCATCATTGGTATCAGTGGGAGGAATAGTGCCCCATCATTGGTATCAGTGGGAGGAATAGTGCCCCATCATTGGTATCAGTGGGAGGAATAGTGCTCCATCATTAGTATCAGTGGGAGGAATAGTGCCCCATCATTGGTATCAGTGGGAGGAATAATGCCCCATCATTGGTATCAGTGGGAGGAATAGTGCCTCATCATTGGTATCAGTGGGAGGAATAGTGCCTCATCATTGGTATCAGTGGGAGGAATAGTGCTCCATCATTGGTATCAGTGGGTGGAATAGTGCCCCATCATTGGTATCAGTGGGAGGAATAGTGCCCCATCATTGGTGTCAGTGGGAGGAATAGTGCCCCATCATTGGTGTCAGTGGGAGGAATAGTGCCCCATCATTAGTATCAGTGGGAGGAATAGTGCCCCATCGTTGGTGTCAGTGGGAGGAATAATGCCCCATCATTAGTATCAGTGACACCAATGATGCGGCACTATTCCTCCCACTGACACTAATGACACTTGCTGACCCCTGTTGCAGTATGGTGCTGCTGCAGCCAGCATATGTGGTTGCAGCAGCACCTCTGCACTGCACACTTACCGGCTTTTCCCTCACTCGATTTTTGCGGGTCCGCTCGGCTCCGCCTCCTTGCCCATGATTGGCCGCCTGTGTACCTTTCCGGTGCTACAGTTCTGGCGGCCAATCACCGGTGAGGAGGCGGAGCCGAGCGGCAGGAGTGAGGGAGTGGCCGCAGTGACGGAAGGAGCAGCGCTTCCTGGATGGATCATCGTGGGAGCCAGGTAAGAGACAGCAGCCCTCTGCCCACCCCTGTACTTAGTGTCCCTTCTGTCGGAAGGGGGGGGGGGGGGGACGGCGACGCGCCCCCCTTGACGGAGCCCCACTATTTGAGAAGCACTGGCATACTGTAAAGTAGACTGATGAAAAGTGAGATCCGGTCGCTATAGATTATTATACATCTCATTCCTATTAAATCAGCATATTTGCTAAAACTGGAGCATGCCATATCTGGTGCAGCTCTGCTCAGAGGCCAATCAGCTTCCAGGTTTTATTGTCAAAGCGAAATTGGACAAACTGAAGTTAGAAGCTGAATGGCTCCCATGTACATCTGTACCAGATTCGGAGCGCTCCAGTTTTAGCAAATCTCCTCCCCGGTACTTACTCTTGTGAGGATCCCGGCTGACCCGTCTGTATCATTCCTGGCCAGTACTGTGAAAAGAGAATGAAACAAATTTATATAAAATGAGGTCATTTCTTTATTATACATAAAATGATGGCGTGTATCAGCCTTTTAAACCTTCTTTATCACAAAGGATCCCTAAAAATAACTTTTTAGGTCTCAAGGAACCCCTGCTAGTAATACTACAGCTCACAGTACATTATTGTGGACAGTAAGGTGATCCCTAAAAAATTAATAAAAGAATAAGGAATGTGATGCGATTAGCCAACTTGACACCCATAGCTCTTCTATGTGACACCATTATTCATTAATAATTATAAAATATAACAAATTATAATAATGGCCATTAAAGAAACACCGTGAAATGATGTTGTTGCCTCTCATTGGTTTTCAATTAAGAGGTGCCCAGTAACATGGTAGTCAATGGAAAAAACACCATCTGACATTGGTGGCAAGTGGGAAAAGGACCCTCCTATTGGTGGTCAGTGGAAGAGGGACCCTGTTTTATTTTTAGTCAGGGGAAGAAGGACCCCATTTTATTGGTGGTCAGTGGAAGAAGGATCCTCTTTTATTGGTGGTCAATGGAAGGAAGATGCTCTTTTATTGGTAGTCAATGGAAGAGGGACCCTCTGACAATGCGTACAATTGTGGCTAATGAAAGAATAACCGTCTTGTAATGGTGGTCAGTAGAAGGACGACCCTTTTTTTATTGGTAGTCAGTGGAAGAAGGACCCTCTGACGATGCATACAATTGTGGCTAATGAAAGAATAACCCCCTTTTAATGGTGGTCAGTAGAAGGACGCCCCTTTTTTATTGGTAGTCAGTGGAAGAGGGACCCTCTGACAATGCGTACAATTGTGGTTAAAGAAAGAATAACCCTCTTTTAATGGTGGTCAGTAGAAGGACGCCCCTTTTTATTGGTAGTCAGTGGAAGAGGGACCCTCTGACAATGCGTACAATTGTGGTTAAAGAAAGAATAACCCTCTTTCAATGGTGGTCAGTAGAAGGACAACCCTTTTTATTGGTAGTCAGTGGAAGAGGGACCCTCTGACGATGCGTACAATTGTGGCTAATGAAAGACTAACCCTCTTTTAATAGTGGTCAGTAGAAGGTGACCCTTTTTTATTGGTAGTCAATGGAAGTTGGACCCTCTGACAATGCGTACAATTGTGGCCAATTAAAGAATAACCCTCTTTCAATGGTGGTCAGTAGAAGGACAACCCTTTCTATTGGTAGTCAGTGGAAGAGGGACCCTCTGACGATGCGTACAATTGTGGCTAATGAAAGACTAACCCTCTTTTAATAGTGGTCAGTAGAAGGTGACCCTTTTTTATTGGTAGTCAATGGAAGTTGGACCCTCTGACAATGCGTACAATTGTGGCCAATTAAAGAATAACCCTCTTTTAATGGTGGTCAGTAGAAGGACGACCCTTTTTTATTGGTAGACAATGGAAGAGGGACCCTCTGACCATGCGTACAATTGTGGCTAATGAAAGAATAACCCTCTTTCAATGGTGGTCAGTAGAAGGACGACTCTTTTTTATTGGTAGACAATGGAAGAGGGACCCTCTGACAATATGTACAATTGTGGTTAAAGAAAGAATAACCCTCTTTTAATGGTGGTCAGTAGGACGACCCCCTTTTATTAGTAGTCAGTGGAAGAGGGACCCTCTGACAATGCGTACAATTGTGGCCAATTAAAGAATAACCCTCTTTTAATGGTGGTCAGTAGAAAGACAACCGTTTTTTATTGGTAGTCAGTGGAAGATGGACCCTCTGACAATGTGTTCAATTGTGGTTAATGAAAGAATAACCCTCTTTTAATGGTGGTCAGTAGAAGGATGACCCTCTTTTAATGGTGGTCAGTGGAAGCACGACCCTTTTTTATTGGTGGTCAGTGGAAGACCCCCCTCCCACCCATTATAGATAGGTATCAATTCTGCTCAAGGAACTTATAGCAACGTCTGGAGGAACTATAGCTTTGAAAGGCTGGTGTGCATATCTGAATATACGGTCTTTGCCACTGAAAAACTTTTAAAATAAAGTCCAGTCTGGGAGCACACAGTGAGTAGAGTAAAACCAGATTCTGAGGGACACACAGAGGTGTCTCTTCTTAGGCAGGACTTTCACTTTAAAATATTTGGGTGGCAAAGCAGATTGATTTTAAGTACCACAGTCATTAATTCTGATAACAGTTTGCAATTGATACATGTCATGGAGGGGCATGCAGAAAAACCAACAGGATAAGACTTGACTCCATCAGAGATGGTTGAGCAGTTTTAAATGGCCCTTAAAAGGTGACCACTGTAAGCACTCCTGGCAGTTTGTCCCTAACCATACCACTTTTTTCTGGACAGCTTGGTCTTACACAGTTAGGCTGGCCATACATTATACAAATTTTCTTGAGATTTTTGGTTTAGATTTACCAAAAACCATATAATAGGATGGCAAACCTAACAACACTTTCAATTGTATCCAAATAGGCCGGCTCTTGCACTACATAGTTGAAGGTAAATTTAAAGGAAATTGGGCAGAAATTGGACAGAAAATTGTAGTGTTTGGCCAGCCTTAGTCAACTTGGAAAAAAAAAAAAGACATACATCTGGTCCAGGGGTGTCAAACTGGCGACCCTCCAGCTGTTGAAAAACTACAAGTCCCATCGTGGCTTTGCTTTTGGGAGTCATGCTCGTAACTGTCAATCTTGCAATGCCTCATGGGACTTGTAGTTTGGCAACAGCTGGAGGGCCACCAGTTTGACACCCGTGACCTAATCTAACCCATAATGGTCTGCATGTTAATTTGAATGAACAGTGCCGGCCAAGCACTGACCAAGCTGTCATTATCCTATGTAATTAGAGTGTATCTATTGGGGAATATTGCACCTTGTAGAGAAAACGGAGAGTAAAAATAGCTGTCTCCGTGGTTATAATTCCTGACCAGTACTAATGTGAACAGACCACATGTACCGTATAGCAAGTTGATGTTTCAGAGTTTCGAAAGGTCCCTTCTTCAAGACGACACAATGACGTTGGTCACCATGCTGCCTTGTAGAAGGGATCCTGTGAGACCTCCAAACGGTCTTGCTATATATGTGACGATCCAACCCCCACTCCTGGCAGTTTGTCACTAACCATACCACTTTTTTCTGGACAGCTTGGTCTTACACAGTTAGTCAGGTTGGAAAAAAAAGACATCCATCTGGTCCAGGGCTGCAAAACTGGTCGGCCCTCCAGTAGTTGCTAAACTACAAGTCCCATCATGGCTTTGCCTTTGGGAGTCATGCTCGTAACTGTCAATCTTGCAATGCCTCATGGGACTTGTAGTTTGGCAACAGCTGGAGGGCCGCCACTTTGACACCCGTGATCTAGTCTAACCCATAATGGTCTGCATGTTAATTTGAATGAAAAGTGCCGGCCCGGCACTGACCAAGCTGTCATCCTATGTAATTAGAGTGTATCTATAGGGGAATATTGCACCTTGTAGAGCAAACAGAGTAAAAATAGCTGTCTCCGTGGTTATAATTCCTGAATAGACCACATGTACTGTATAGCAAGTTGATGTTTCAGAGTTTCGAAAGGTCCCTTCTTCAAGACGACACAATGACGTTGGTCACCATGCTGCCTTGTAGAAGGGACCCAGTGAGACCTCCAAGTGAGACCTCCAAGGGACCCAGTGACCTCCAAGACCCTCACTGGGTCCAAGACCCAGTGAGGGTCTTGCTATATATGTGACAATCGTCACCCCTCCCCCCATTTTTTTTTTTTTTTTTTAATTCTTAAGCGATGGTGACTTTTTATTTTCGATTGGATCTACAGAATTAAGTGTCTATTGGTGCCGTTGCAAGTACTGTATAGTTATAATTATGCTATATAACATGAGAAACATATCCATGCTCCATGTAAAGATTAGGTAAATTACTTTTCTATGGGTGTGTAGAAAGGTATAAGCTGCTGGCACTAAAGGACCGCCCTTGGTATCCTCACTAGTGAATGAAATATAAAAGGCGCAGTGCTGCAGTGATGAGTGAATCAAATGAAATACATGTGCATGTGCATGTGTTCTAAAACATGTGCATATACATAAATCAATAATAATCAATAAGTACAGTGGCTAAATGGTTAGCACTTCCGCCTGGCAGTATTTGGGTCATTGGTTCGAATCCCAGCCACAGCACCACCTGCCTGGAGTTTGCATGTTCTCCCTGTGCCTGTGTGGGTTTCCTCCGGGTACTCCAGTTTCCTCCCACACTCCAAAGACATGCTGTTAGGTGAATTGGCTCCTGTCTAAATTGGCCCTAGCAGGGGCGGACTGACAACTCATGGGGCCCCCGGGCAATAGGGAATCATGGGGACCCTGTGTCCTTTCCCAAACTCAAAAAAGCCTATGAAAAAGGTACCAGGGGCACCTCATGGGGCCCCCTACTGACCCCGGGCCCTCGGGCAGTGCCTGAGTTTCCAAATGGTCAGTCCACCCTAGTATGTGTATGTATGTGAGTTAAGGGCCTTAGATTGTACGCCCCTTGAGGGTTAGGGACTGATGTGAATGTACTATATACTTCTTGTGTCTCTAGGATGACAGCATCAAGATCACTGATTGCTTTCCTGACTTGGCACCCTGACGTTCTACAATTGGGGTCTCCAAACGCCTGGCAGTACTCGGGTCGTTGGTTTGAATCCCAGCCACGGCGCCACCTGCCTGGAGCTCGCATGTGCTCCCTGTGCCTGCGTGGGTTTCCTCCGGGTACTCCGGTTTCCTCCCACCCTCGGGTCGTTGGTTGAATCCCAGCCACAACCCCACCTGCCTGGAGTTCGCATGTGCTCCCTGTGCCTGCGTGGGATTCCTCCGGGTACTCCGGTTTCCTCCCACACTCCAATGACATGCTGGTAGGTGAATTGTCTCCTGTCTAAATTGTCCTTAGTATGTGTATGTATGAATGTGAGTTAGGGACCTTAGATTGTACACCCCTTGAGGGTTAGGGACTGATGTGAATATGTAAAGCGCGGCGTAAATTGACGGCGCTATATAAGTACCTGAAAAAAAATAAATAATAAAAAATAAAATATTTTTTAATGTATATGCACTTTTTTTTAGAAGAATTTCATTTGATTCATTCATTACTTTAGCATTGCACCTTTTATATTTCAAAGTTATGACCTGTCCTACCAAAACATTAAAGCCCAGTATGGTGATATTTTCATCTAGAGCAGGGGGTCTCCAAACATTTCAGTATGAGGGTCACGCTGTATATTTTATAAATATCCAGGGGCCGAAAATAATCAGTTTTATAAACGAACAGCTCAAATTTAAGAGTAGTGCAGGCCATAGATGGGTCGAAAATCTGGCGATTTTTGCACCGTTAGAGGGTTAATTGGTCGGCCGGTTTTCGGGGTTTTGGCACATTATTTTTATCGGTCAAGTTGGAAAATTTGCGGCTGATTTTGACGATCGGCCGATTTTTCCGGCAATTATGGGCAAATCGGTCGATCGTTTTACCGATAAAAAAATCTGTGCATGAGCCGTGACCTGCAAAAAGAAGAAGAAGAAAAAGAAGAAGAAAATAAAAAGAAGAAGAAAAAGAAGAAGAAGAATTCCAGTCCGCTACTATATTTTACATGAAAAGTCTTGCGGTTGCAACAATGTATCTATTTTTTATCCGAATAAAAACATCTGTATCCGAAATGGATACAAATGGATACATTGTTGCAACCACAATACTTTTTCATGTCAAATATAATAGCGGAGCTCTCTGCAAGGGACAGAAGTAATTAAATGCCGGCCGTAGACGGGACGAAAATCGGCCGATTTTTTTTACCGTTTTTGGTAACGGGCGATCGAACGACCGATTTTTTGTTTTTTGTTTTTTTTTAAAAACGCCCGGTTTTTGACCCATCTATGGCCTGCATAAGTTTTACTTAAGAGTTTTTTTTTTTTGTGATCAGCATGCTATGATTTAGAGCACAGAAAAAAAAAACATCAGTAAACGAAGCAAAGAAATTCCAAATAAACCTGAGCCCATCAGAGCTCCCATTGGAGCCCCCCTATACATCAGAACCCCCCCTTACATCAGGATCCCCTCTTACATCAAGGTCCCCTCTTACATCAAGATCCCCTCTTACATCAAGATCCCCTCTTACATCAAGATCCCCTCTTACATCCGAGGGCCGCATAAAATCTTGCAACAGGCCAGATTTGGCCAACAGTTCGTAGTTTGGAGACCCTTGGATCTAGACTATTTTATTGGAACAGGAAAGATTTTTTTTTTTCCCCTTTAAAAGTAAATATGGCCGCAGTCACATCATACTGCAGTCTGACCTTCCACTACACCAGGGGTAGGCAACCTGAGAGCCGCAGGACTACAAGTTCCATCATGCCTCTGCATGTCGTAGCTGTAACTGTCAGTTTTGTAATCTTTGCAATGCCTCATGGGAAATGTAGTTCCACAACAGCTGGAGAGCCGCAGGTTGCCTACCCTTGCACTACACCAAAACTGCTGAAGATTTTGGGAGGATGGACGTTGGTCTTTTCTTTTTTTCCACCTAGTTAACCATGAAACCATGACAGAAAGCCCTGAGCGGACACTTACCCCGGGTGCAGCAGGAAAGGCCGGGCGAGGAATCCCTGGAAGGCCCAGCTTGTTGTGAATGGCAGTGGCGGATACAATCTGAGCGGAGGACATGGCCGCCATGTGCTGCAGTGCTTTGTCCTTGGCGGTTTGATCCTTTAATATAACAGTTAGCATGCAGTTACTGAATTCTGTGCAGACAGTCGGGTTTTTGCGCAGCTACAAGCGTGGATATTAAACAAAAGAAAAGCAAAAAACATGCAGCTGTGTGGGGGGGGGGTCCTGACCTATTGGCAGCTTACTGTAGTGCCCCACTCTCAGATCGTGTCATCGTGGTACGGGACACCTACATGCACCGGGGACACAACACTTCCCTAGACACATCACTGGGGCATCAGGCCAAAAAAAAAAAAAAATGGAACTCGTGACCCAATCACCCAGCTAAAGTCGCAAAGCGCTTACAGGGACGTTTCGCTTGCGAATATTTGATTTGAAAACCGTATTTGCCGTGGTGGCAGGAGAAACTTATCTATTCCTATACCACCCAAATTTCATTGATCTCTCTTCATTGAAGTAGGGGAAGATCTTCATAGCTGATAATAGTATCTCCCTTATAAATCACTTCCACTAAAGCCGAGCAACTTGGCTCAAATTGTAGCCAGTCCCTGCTGAACCTGACATAACTCAAGCCATTGGCCATCCTGTCGGCACCAAGCAGCTCAAAAGTCGATTTTAAAAATCGAGCCAGGTGGAAAATTATCGCCCAAACAATGAATGAATCCAATCAGATGGAGTCACTGTTTGGTATGCAAGGAGCCGGGGGTTCTGTGGCTGCCTGAATACAACAGGCAGTAGAGATCCCTCAATCCACTTGTTAGCGAGAATGGGGGAATTGACCGATTAAGAAAAAAAAAATGATATATATATATATATATATCTTTTTTTTTACAGCGGGAACGTGGAGAAACGCAGTTCCGGCAAGGTGTGCCGCGGTATGCTGGAGGATCTATTGTTGCTGCTAGGAAGGGTCTACTTTTGAGGGAGGGGTCTTTGTTATTTGATATTGGGGGGTCTGTTGGCGCTGGCTGTTGGGAGCTCTGTTGTTGCTGGTGGCGGAACGTGGAGAAACGCAGTTCCGGCACCTTCAGCACTGAATGTATCTAATGGCAAGGTATGCCACAGGATCTATTGTTGCTTCTGGGAGGGTCCACTGTTGAGGGAGGGGTCTTTGTTATTTGATATTGGAGGGTCTGTTGGTGCTGGCTGTTGGGAGCTCTGTTGTTGCTGGTGACGGAACGTGGAGAAACGCAGTTCCGGCACCTTCAGCATTGAATGTATCTAATGGCAAGGGGTGCCGCGGTATGCTGGAGGATCTATTGTTGCTTCTGGGAGGGTCCACTGTTGAGGGAGGGGTCTTTATTTGATATTGGAGGGTCTATTGGCTGCTGGGAGATCTGTTGTTGCTGGTGGCGGTCTGTTAATGCTGGGGTGGATCTTTTGTTGCTGGGGGCTTTTGCTGTGGGAAGGGGGGTCTATTGAGGCTGGGGGGAATGCAAAATGATACTTGGTTCTGTACTCCCTAAAAGGGGCAGTACTGGGAGGTGGTCGTTGGTGGGTAGGGGGTGGAACCAAGGGCCGGTGCTCGTTGGTGGGTAGGGGGTGGAACCAAGGGCCGGTGCTCGTTGGTAGGTAGGGGGTGGAACCAAGGGCCGGTGCTCGTTGGTAGGTAGGGGGTGGAACCAAGGGCCGATGCTCGTTGGTGGGTAGGGGGTGGAACCAAGGGCCGGTGCTCGTTGGTGGGTAGGGGGTGGAACCAAGGGCCGGTGCTCGTTGGTGGGTAGGGGGTGGAACCAAGGGCTGGTGCTCGTTGGTGGGTAGGGGGTGGAACCAAGGGCCGGTGCTCGTTGGTGGGTAGGGGGTGGAACCAAGGGCCGGTGCTCGTTGGTGGGTAGGGGGTGGAACCAAGGGCCGGTGCTCGTTGGTGGGTAGGGGGTGAAACCAAGGGCCGGTGCTCGTTGGTGGGTAGGGGGTGAAACCAAGGGCCGGTGCTCGTTGGTGGGTAGGGGGTGAAACCAAGGGCCGGTGCTCGTTGGTGGGTAGGGGGTGGAACCAAGGGCCGGTGCTCGTTGGTGGGTAGGGGGTGGAAACAAGGCCTGGTGCTCGTTGGTGGGTAGGGGGTGGAAACAAGCCCGGTGCTCGTTGGTGGGTAAGGGGTGGAACCAAGGGCCGGTGCTCGTTGGTGGGTAGGGGGTGGAACCAAGGGCCGGTGCTCGTTGGTGGGTAGGGGGTGGAACCAAGGGCCGGTGCTCGTTGGTGGGTAGGGGGTGGAACCAAGGGCCGGTGTTCGTTGGTGGGTAGGGGGTGGAACCAAGGGCCGATGCTCGTTGGTGGGTAGGGGGTGGAACCAAGGGCCGGTGCTCGTTGGTGGGTAGGGGGTGGAACCAAGGGCCGGTGCTCGTTGGTGGGTAGGGGGTGGAACCAAGGGCCGATGCTCGTTGGTGGGTAGGGGGTGGAACCAAGGGCCGATGCTCGTTGGTGGGTAGGGGGTGGAACCAAGGGCCGGTGCTCGTTGGTGGGTAGGGGGTGGAACCAAGGGCCGATGCTCGTTGGTGGGTAGGGGGTGGAACCAAGGGCCGGTGCTCGTTGGTGGGTAGGGGGTGGAACCAAGGGCCGGTGCTCGTTGGTGGGTAGGGGGTGAAACCAAGGGCCGGTGCTCATTGGTGGGTAGGGGGTGGAACCAAGGGCCGGTGCTCGTTGGTGGGTAGGGGGTGGAACCAGGGGCCGGTGCTCGTTGGTGGGTAGGGGGTGGAACCAAGGGCCGGTGCTCGTTGGTGGGTAGCGGGTGGAACCAAGGGCCGGTGCTCGTTGGTGGGTAGGGGGTGGAACCAAGGGCCGGTGCTCGTTGGTGGGTAGGGGGTGAAACCAAGGGCCGGTGCTCATTGGTGGGTAGGGGGTGGAACCAAGGGCCGGTGCTCGTTGGTGGGTAGGGGGTGGAACCAGGGGCCGGTGCTCGTTGGTGGGTAGGGGGTGGAACCAAGGGCCGGTGCTCGTTGGTGGGTAGCGGGTGGAACCAAGGGCCGGTGCTCGTTGGTGGGTAGCGGGTGGAACCAAGGGCCGGTGCTCGTTGGTGGGTAGGGGGTGGAACCAAGGGCCGGTGCTCGGTGGTGGGTAGGGGGCGGAGACAAGAGGTGACTTAAAAGGGGGAGTTCCTGTACCTATCCTTTGAGAGAAAACAAAATAATAATAAAAGTTATAAATATATAGATATATCTTAAAGTGGGCCTTCACCCTAAAACTAATCTTTTGCCCAGTCTCCCACTACCTCGGCGAGAATGACATCTGAGACCATCCAGAAGGCAGGGATCTGATGTCACACCCTGCACAGCATAGAGCAAGGAACTGAGTGTAGTCTGAGACCTGAGAGGAAAGAATGAACCTACCCCCCTCTACACAGTCTCATAGGGAAACAGGCACAACTGAGGTGGCACATGAAGTGACTCATGCAGATAGCAGAGGGAAGAGAACAGATGGGAACCACACTCAAGGTTTTGGATTGAGGCAAGTACACACCATTGAGGGATACGCTTCGTTCATTTTTCATTTCAGAGGTTTACAACCACTTTAAATACATTCATATAGAGGTCTATATATCAGACCTAACTGAGGGACAAATGAGGAATGAGGAACAAAGGGATTTGGTTCCAAGAGGGACAGCACCTCCAAATTAAGGGACAGATGGGAGACGAGTTCTCTACCAATTCATCTGATCAATAGGTGTGCTTATTACTAGAAAAAAAACAATACCAGTGAATTTTTGCAACTCATGCCTCAGTGATGTGATGGGCAGTGAACTAAACCTTGACTTTGGACAAACCCTGGCATGTAGGTGTCCGGTAGGAGTTAAATGGTTTAGGTATCCGTGAATATCAGTCTATTGCCAGACTGTGCTACCTGCACCCTACCTCTTCTATACTCATATGTATTGCTACAGGAAAGGGTCATTCGGCCATGTATGTCCAGTATTGGACAACGGTGCATGATGGTAAACACACCAAAGCAGTCGTTAAGCAGGTTTAACTTTTAGGCAGGTGATGACCATGCTGGTAAGGCTTGCATGCTTGTATAGGCCAAGCCACTGCTCGGTGACACTAGTCGGATACTGGGCGCCACGCCCTGCTCCTCCATAGCAGTGACTTCCTTCTGAAGGCCATTTGGTTCCATATCATGTTCTGTAGGGTAAGGTAGCACAAGCTGGGGTCACAGACCAAAGCCAATAGCCAAACACTGTGCCAAAGCAAAACTAGAGTCACAAGTGGTGGACTGGTGGGGCCATCAACTTACCATGTTTGTCACCTGGATACAATATAAATAACGAGTTAAAAGAATTGTGACAAAAAAAACACTAAACATCACACACATCTAGTTACCAAGGACATAGAAAGCAGATGGCTGGCAGGAAGATGGTAGAAACGACTTAGGAGTCTTGTTTACAAAACCACGAAGGAAGAACTGTTTTCAGTCACCCCAGAGGAACCAATCAGATTTAGGCTTCCTTTTTTTTTGTTCTCAAAATTGGGTTAAGAGTATGCTGTCGAGACTTTTATAGATATCGTCAATGGTGATTCTAGGCAATTATCTCACTGCAGGTCACCAAGTCATTTGCAGAGGCTGCTGAGTATGAAACCGAATTCTGTGTTACTTTATCAAATATTTAGAAGCTTCTAAGAACCTCGGATGAGAAATGACATTGATTTTACGAGGGGAGGACTCGTGACCGAGCTTACAGCTTCTTGGCATACAATATTACATAAAGCTCCACTATTATATTTATGACCTACATTTGTACAATTATTTGCACAGATCTGTAGCTAATTTGAAATTCTAGGTTTGAACACCCCCCCCCCTTCCCCCCCGGGGTCTACTTCGAATATTTAAAGAAAATGTATAAGTATGTAGCTAAAAATGTCACACGGCTTGCCGAAAAACATACTCGGTGGTGGGCTTTAGTTTTTGAGCAGAGACCCCATCACCAACTTTAAAAAATGCAGAACAGTCAAGTATTTTAACCACTTCATGTCCGGACACTTTCCCCCCCCTTCCAGTCCGGACACTTTCCCCCCCCCTTCCAGTCCGGACATTTTCCCCCTCCTTCCAGTCCGGACACTTTCACCCCCCCCTTCCAGTCCGGACACTTTCCCACCCTTCCAGTCCGGACACTTTCCCCCCCCCCTTCCAGTCCGGACACTTCCCCCCCCCCTTCCAGTCCGGACACTTTCCCCCCCCCTTCCAGTCCGGACACTTCCCCCCCCCCTTCCAGTCCGGACACTTTCACCCCCCCCCTTCCAGTCCAGACACTTTCACCCCCCCTTCCAGTCCAGACACTTTCACCCCCTTCCAGTCCGGACACTTTCCCACCCTTCCAGTCTGGACACTTTCCCCCCCCCCTTCCAGTCCGGACACTTTCCCCCCCCCCTTCCAGTCCGGACACTTTCCCCCCCCCCTTCCAGTCTGGACACTTTCCCCCCCCCCTTCCAGTCTGGACACTTTCCCCCCCCCCCTTCCAGTCCGGACACTTTCCCCCCCCTTCCAGTCCGGACACTTTCACCCCCTTCCAGTCCGGACACTTTCACCCCCTTCCAGTCCGGACACTTTCACCCCCTTCCAGTCCGGACACTTTCACCCCCTTCCAGTCCGGACACTTTCACCCCCTTCCAGTCCGGACACTTTCACCCCCTTCCAGTCCGGACACTTTCACCCCCTTCCAGTCCAGGCCAATTTTCAGCTTTCAGCACTGTCACACTTTGAATGAGAATTGCGCGGTCATGCAACACTGTACCCATATGAATGTTTTAGCATTTTTTTTTTAGACAGATAAAGCTTTAAGTGTTTTTCTTATAAAATTTTGCAAATAAATAATATTTCATCATAAATCTTGGCCAAAATTTACTCCGTTATCTTTTTAGTAAAAAAAAAAACACCCAAATTAGTTTATAACCAAAAATAATTTTTAAACTTTTTTTTACATTTTTTTTTTTAATATTATTTGTTTTTTTTACATACTGTCACCATGGTGATACTGCACTACTTGGGGGTGATGAAGATTTTTTTTTTTTTTTTTACACTGATTACTTTTACACCCATAAAGGCTGTAAAAGCAATCATTTCTCCTTCTCTCTGGCTGCATTCATGCAGCCATTGAGAACTACTGTGAGAGCTGTGATTGGTCACAGCTTGTCACATGGTACAAGGCTGTTGTGAATAGCCCTGTACCATGTGACCTCTATGATCATTCACAGATTTCACACATAGTAAGCAATGATGTCAGAAGTGACATCTTGCTTACTACTCTGCATGTGATCACTGATTGGCCAATTAGTGATCACATGATCGGGACCTCGCAGAGAGGTCCCGTACGACGATTGGTGTTCCACTGTGTCCGGAGGACACAGCGGGCACCGGATCACGGTGCTCCGCACTCCCAGGGAGCGCGCACAAGCAGGGGGCAGGGAGGCCGTTTATAAATGGCCACCCAACCCTGCACTGCCACCGTCCGGCCGTTTATATACAATGGCCGGATGGGAGGTGGTTAAAAGCTCACTTGCAGCATTTTTCTTTTCCACAAAAAAAAATTTTTTGTTTACTTGTAATGTGCCTTTGACATTTCTTAAAAATTTTCTCAGCCCTCCCCTTTCTTTTATGTCATAGCACTCTTCTGGGAGTGTCCAACTGCCCTTTGTGCTAGCCTAGCTTCCACGTCTCTCCCTACCTGTTTATGTAGCAGGCAAGGGGAAGGTGAAGGGGAATACTATAGTATACCTCACTTAAGTGACACCTCTGAAGTTGGCCTGACACCTGAAGAATGTTGTTAGAATGTGAGAGCATAAAAATCGCTCGTCCAACCATTCCACAGTGCCTTCGTTGACTCAAATAAGTTCAAATTACTTTTCTTTTTTTTTTTGCAATACCACGTCAATGTCTTGATTTTCGTAGAATTAACTTTTCACTTCAGGATTAACTTTGACAAGTGAAATGTGCCCAGGGCTGCCTGTGGTTTTTGTTGAACTTTTTTTTGAAAGTGCACAAAAATTCCTGCATGCTGCCTCTTTGGTGTGCATTCAGGAAGCAACCAAAATCACAGCACCCAATAGAACTCTATGGGAAACTAACCCACACCAAAGCTGAGGAAACACTGCGCTGCTCCCGTGGTGCGGCCAAATCACACTACATCGGTGTGAAGGCGGCCTAAGACTAGTTATGGTTTTTTGTGGCCAGGAGCAAATTCAACTATTAGGAATTTGTTTGTTCCCATTAGTTACATAGTTAGTCTGGCTGAAAAAAGACAAAAGTCCATCCAGTTCAACCATTAAAAAAAAAAAATTCTACACCCACAGTTGATCCAGAGGAAGGCAAAAAAAAACAGCAAAGCACGATCCAATTTGCTCCTGCTGGGAAAAACATTCCTTCCTGATCCCCCGAGAGGCAATCGGATATTCCCTGGATCAACTTTACCTATAAATGTTATATCCAGTTATATTCTGTGTATCCAAGAAAGAATCCAGGACTTTCCTACAGCAATCCACTGAGCTGGCCACAACCAACTCTGGAGGGAGTCTATTCCACTGATGTATTTATACATGGAGATCATATCCCCCCTTATGTATTATACATGGAGATCATATCCCCCTTATGTATTATACATGGAGATCATATCCCCCCTTATGTATTATACATGGAGATCATATCCCCCCCTTATGTATTATACATGGTGATCATATCCCCCCTTATGTATTATACATGGAGATCATATCCCCCTTATGTATTATACATGGAGATCATATCCCCCCTTATGTATTATACATGGAGATCATACCCCCCCCCCCCTTATGTATTATACATGGAGATCATATCCCCCCCCCTTATGTATTATACATGGAGATCATATCCTCCCCTTATGTATTATACATGGAGATCATATCCCCCCCTTATGTATTATACATGGAGATCATATCCCCCCTTATGTATTATACATGGAGATCATATCCCCCCTTATGTATTATACATGGAGATCATATCCCCCCCCCTTATGTATTATACATGGAGATCATATCCCCCCCTTATGTATTATACATGGAGATCATATCCCCCCTTATGTATTATACATGGAGATCATATCCCCCCTTATGTATTATACATGGAGATCATATCCCCCCTTATGTATTATACATGGAGATCATACCCCCCCCTTATGTATTATACATGGAGATCATATCCCCCCCCTTATGTATTATACATGGAGATCATATCCTCCCCTTATGTATTATACATGGAGATCATATCCCCCCTTATGTATTATACATGAAGATCATATCCCCCCTTATGTATTATACATGGAGATCATACCCCCCCCTTATGTATTATACATGGAGATCATATCCCCCCCTTATGTATTATACATGGAGATCATATCCCCCCTTATGTATTATACATGGAGATCATATCCCCCCTTATGTATTATACATGGAGATCATATCCCCCCTTATGTGTTATACATGGAGATCATATCCCCCCTTATGTGTTATACATGGAGATCATATCCCCCCTTATGTATTATACATGGTGATCATATCCCCCCTTATGTATTATACATGGAGATCACATCCCTCTTATGTATTATACATGGTGATCATATCCCCCCTTATGTATTATACATGGAGATCATATCCCCCTTATGTATTATACATGGTGATCATATCCCCCTTATGTATTATACATGGAGATCATATCCCCCTTATGTAATATACATGGAGATCATATCCCCCCTTATGTATTATACATGGAGATCATATCCCCCCCTTATGTATTATACATGGAGATCATATCCCCCCTTATGTATTATACATGGAGATCATATCCCCCCTTATGTATTATACATGGAGATCATATCCCCCCTTATGTATTATACATGGAGATCATATCCCCCCTTATGTATTATACATGGAGATCATACCCCCCCCCTTATGTATTATACATGGAGATCATATCCCCCCCTTATGTATTATACATGGAGATCATATCCCCCTTATGTATTATACATGGAGATCATATCCCCCTTATGTATTATACATGGAGATCATATTCCCCTTATGTATTATACATGGAGATCATATCCCCCCTTATGTATTATACATGGAGATCATATCCCCCCTTATGTATTATACATGGAGATCATATCCCCCCTTATGTGTTATACATGGAGATCATATCCCCCCTTATGTATTATACATGGTGATCATATCCCCCCTTATGTATTATACATGGAGATCACATCCCTCTTATGTATTATACATGGTGATCATATCCCCCCTTATGTATTATACATGGAGATCATATCCCCCCTTATGTATTATACATGGAGATCATATCCCCCCCTTATGTATTATACATGGAGATCATATCCCCCCTTATGTATTATACATGGAGATCATATCCCCCCTTATGTATTATACATGGAGATCATATCCCCCCCTTATGTATTATACATGGAGATCATATCCCCCCTTATGTATTATACATGGAGATCATATCCCCCCTTATGTATTATACATGGAGATCATATCCCCCCCTTATGTATTATACATGGAGATCATATCCCCCTTATGTATTATACATGGTGATCATATCCCCCTTTAATCTTCTCTTCTCAGTAGAGAATAAGTTCAGTTCCTCTAATCTCTCCTCATAACTGATCTCCTCCATGCCTCGTATCAGTTTGGTTGCCCTTATCTGCACTTTCTCCAGTTCCCCAATGTTCTTTTTGTGAATTGGAGCCCAAAACTGAGGTCTTACTAATGATTTGTATCGGGGGGGGGGATGATATCTCTCTCTCTGGAGTCTATACCTCTTTTAATACAAGAGATTTGACAACAACCTTTCATTCTTGTCCCTTTATATTTTGCTTGCCCTGGACAAAAGCAATGGTAGAATTGTACCCTTTAGGTCTTTTATAACTGAACGAAGGTTCTGAAAACGACATATTTCAAGTACAATTCTACAGGCATAAGGCCAACCTGAGTCTGTTGGGGCTGCGGAGATCACATCCAAGATGGCGGCACCCAGCAGCAGTTTCAGGGTTTTTGGATGTCTAGGGTGTCAAGGAAGGCTTTTACAGGTAAAAAACATTCATAAAATACATTGGGGAGGATTTGCAAAAACTGGAGAGTGCAAAATCTGGTGCAGCTCGGCATAGAAACCAATCAGCTTTCAGTTTTTATTGCCAAAGCTTAACTGAACAAGCTGAAGTTAGAAGCTGATTGGCCGCTGTGACGGGAGTGACTTTTGGGGGTGGGGGAACCCCTGTATCAGCTCCCCAGATTCTTATGTGTAACCCAGCCTGTGCCTGTTAGGGGTACAGGGTGGTCTGTCCTGATATTATGTAGACATGTATAGGTGGGGTGGGGGGTTGTCCATTGTTCACTGCCAGGTGCTGCATCCCATTGTTCTACTGTGTCTTGCTTGCCAGCAAACTATTATGGGATGCATGTGTTCCTGCCATGTGGTGTATCCCTTTGTTCTATTGTGTGTCTTGGTTTGGTGGGGGGTGTTTCCTGCAGCCCTTCCCCTTGATGGGGCAGCCTGCTGATGCGTTTCCTGTTCCTGGTTGTATTTCCCTGCCCTGTGTATATATCTTGTGTTTGTGTTAAAATAAAGCAGTCCACTTCCTGTCTTAAGAAGAGTCTGGTGCTGTCTATTTCCTGTATGGTCAGTGGTGGTGTCCGTGGATTTGTGTTCGGACAGGGAAGCGGGAGTCTAACAGAAATACCTTAGCGCAGTCGAGGTGCGGTTCCGTTACAGCCGCCATCCAGAGCTCCACTAGACTTTGCACTCTCCAGTGATGGTAAATCAACCCCAGTGTGTGGAACCACGACATCACCAACACAAGGGCGGGTAGAGTGGTGGAGGGGTTCTGAATGTTCCAGATTTAGTAAATCCTCACCAATAGATTCACAAATAACCGTAGTGGAGGCGTTTTGTTGAAATTAATCGCGTCGTTAGTGGTGTACAATTGCTACGTGGTGCACCACCTTTAAAGCTGAATGGTCTTGGTAAATTTTTAGGTGTAAAAGTTCGTAAAAAATTATTTCCTTTCCCGGTTTTATTTCAGAAATAAAGATACAGTGTAAATCCTCATTGAACCCAAAGATATTAACCAACTCGTTCAGATTCCTCTATGAATTCTGCTGTAGAGCGATCGCTCAACATTTGTTCCAACAAACTGGTGGATTTTTTTCAGGACGGGTTTTTCTTGGAACGAGGTCAATGCAGAGCTTATGACTCAAGCACACCTGCCGGAAGTCTGCTTCCCTCAGTGATGGCTCTTCTATCTCGTACAGCAGAGGAGACTGAACATCTCTAGAGAGATTACAGAGCTTTCAATGTATACAGAAGTTTTTTTTTTAAACTGCAATTCAGCTGCCGGGAAATTTCACCTAAAATAGCACAGAAGTCTACAAAATGTAAATAAGAATTTTTGCTGATCTAGTCATATGGAATCCGAAGAGATTTTCTACTTTACTTTACAGATGGCATAGGCTGTAATGTCCAGATTTTATTGTCATCACAATCTGCTAGTTACAGATGACCTGCAATCCACTCAGACTAGTGGTTAGAAAATCTCACTCTGTCAGAAAGAAGAGATTTGGATGCAGCATCCAGTTTTTATTAAAAATATAAAAAACATAGGAGGGCGGTGCTTAAAATAAATGTAGCAAATGGAATAGAAGTCCAATTAATATATAATAAGGATGAAATAAGCCCCTCTTCGTTGGGACATCAATAATGTCATAAATACTTCAAACTGGTCAAGGAGATAAAAGGAATCCACCGTCACCAACACCCAAAAAATTCTGCCTCTTACCACACCAAAACACCCCCAAACACAAATGGGTCAAAATGCGCAATGCGAATTCCAAAAGAAAGGTGTGAACCTGGACATTTATTGGCTCCGAAGAAACGAAACCAGACCCCAGTTGTGAAAGGATAAACACCCGTAAAGCTGATTCCAAGGACAAGCCGTGCTCAGGACACTGATAGAACGTCAAACTTGAACTTCAGAAATTGGACTGGAAAATGAACCTGTAAAGAATGAATTATCCTCATAGAGCACAATTCCATTCAAAAAGCAGAAAAATCTTCATAGTGTAGTATTTCCAGAAAGATTTATTGCCTCAAAGCGTAGTATAAAGCGTTCTGGCTCCTCCCTACGTGTTTCGGCCTCTGACGATGTCACCGATGACGAAACGTGTAGGGGGGAGCTAGAACGCATGACGTAAGCACGTACCGGAACGTGGCGGCCATCTTTATGGTTTGAAACATACCATCCGTATCTATGGTGACATGCTTTTTTTTTTATATTTCAATGTACGTTTTATACTACGCTTTGAGGCAATAAATCTTTCTGGAAATACTACACTAGGAAGATTTTTATGCTTTTTGAATTGAATTGTCTTCTATGAGGATAATTCGTTCTTTACAGGTTAATTTTCCAGTCCAATTTCTGAAGTTCAAGTTTGGAGTTATATCGGTGTCCTGAGCACGGCTTGTCTTTGGAATCAACTTTACGGGTGTTTATCCTTTCACAACTGGGGTTCAGTTTTGTTCCTTCGGAATGGCTCCGAAGGAACAAAACTGATATAACTCCAAACTTGAACTTCAGAAATTGGACTGGAAAATTAACCTGTAAAGAATGAATTATCCTCAGAGAAAAATTCCATTCAAAAAGCAGAAAAATCTTCAAAGTGTAGTATTTCCAGAAAGATTTATTGCCTCAAAGCGTAGTATAAAACGTACATTGAAATATAAAAAAAACAGCATGTCACCATAGATACAAATGGTATGTTTCAAACCATTAAGATAGCCACCATGTTCCAGTATGCGCTGACGTCACGCGTTCTGGCTCCCTCCTACGCGTTTCGTCATCGGTGACACGTCAGGGGCTAAAACGCGTAGGGAGGAGGCAGAACGCACACATTTTATACTACCCTTTGAGGCAATAAATCTTTCTGTAAATACTACACTATGAAGATTTTTCTGCTTTTTGAGTGGCGTTGTCTTCTATGAGGATAATTCATTCTTTACAGGTTCATTTTCCAGTCCAACTTCTGAGAGTTATATCCGTGTCCTGAGCACGGCTTGTCTTTGGAATCAGCTTTACGGGTGTTTATCCTTTCACAACTGGGGTCCAGTTTTGTTCCTTCGGAGCAGATTGAAGTATTTATGACGTTATTGATGTCCCAACAAGAGGGGCTTATTTTATCCTTATTATATATTAATTGGACTTCTATTCCATTTGCTACAGTTATTTTAAGCACCGCCCTCCTGTGTTTTTTATGTTTTGTGTATTGTTGCCTGCAATGCTGAGGTGGCTGCTTATGCTTTTTAATTGATTTATTATATATCATAGCGCAGAATTGTTTAAATATTTTTTGTATCCAGTGTTATTCTTATTCTGTGGTTGTAATGCAGGCCATAGACGGGTCGAAAATCGGCAGATTTTTCGGCTGAAAAAAAAAAGGAGGAGAAGAAGGAGGAGAAAAAGGAGGAGGAGGAGAAGAAGGAGGCGAAAAAGGAGGAGGAGGAGAAGAAGGAGGAGAAAAAGGAGGAGGAGGAGGAGAAAAAGGAGGAGAAGAAGG